>NC_067123.1:653264-678477 GCF_021347895.1 Acanthochromis polyacanthus
GCAACAGCGCTAACCACTGATCTACCGTGCAGCCCACCAACAATCATATGCACACCAAAAATTAAAACAATACAGAATAAAAGTGAACTATTTCTCTCCACTAACAGATGGTAATTTATATTCATTATCCTGAGTAACTCTTCCAGACATATTTTCCACAAGCCTGCACGGGTTACAGCAAACATTCTTCAGTACGGTTCTCTGTTAAATATACACTACTGTCCATAATTTTGGGGTCACCCAGGGAATTTCATGTTTTCCATGAAAACTCACACTTTTAGTCATGTACTAAGATAATTGCGCAAGGGTTTCATATTCATCAATTAGCCGTTCAACACCATCAGCTAACACAATGTAGCATTAGAACACAGGAGTGATGGTTGCTGGAAATGTTCCTCTGCACCCCTATGTAGATATTCCATCAAAAACCAGCTGTTTCCAGCTAGAATAGTCATTTAACACATTAACAACGTCTAGCCTGTATTTGTGATTAATTTAATGTTATCTTCATTGAAAAATAAGGTCATTTCTAAGTGACCTTAGTCTTTTGAACGGCAATTTACATAATACAGATATTTTACATAGTTCATAAAGCCTACCCAAAGTCCTAATATTTTTTAAGTTATTCTGTCCAGGTTTGACATCATTTGTCTGATCCAGTGTGTAGTAGTATTCCCAGAACAGACCCCGTCAACTTTTTCAGCATTTAGAAAGCTGAGGATCATCACATCTGTTCATTTTTATTAGAATTATGCTCTTTTATATACAGACCAAGTCAAAAAAAAACTTAGTAGTTGCATTAATTTTGAATTAAACAGTTTATAGTTTATCAAGTGACTGAAGAACACATTCATCCTAATCTTGGAACTGAATTGCTAACAGACCCTCCGACACCCCGAGGAAGCCAAAACCTTCCACTCCATCCAGATTATGCATATGTCTCCAGTCTCCATGGTGACCCTAGAGCCACCTGGAGCACAATATGAAGCATCGCACAACACACAGAAAACACACGCTGAGACCGGCTCTCACCATGGCAATAATCTGCTTTTGTCAAAATTGATTCACTGGCAATTATCATTTCTCCTGCTAAAGTCTGGAAAACTCTGAGGACTGGTTCCGGCTTATGTTTCTCATTTACGAGTCCTGTCTCTGTGTGCGTCTCTTTCATGATAATGCACAACTGCACGTGCATGCAAAATCGCAGGTGCCGGAGCAGTCGCAGAGAACTCAAATGTCAGTCAGTCACGAAGCATTTCCATCCACCTGCTGTTGCACCTTAGGGCACCAACACGTACGCACAAGCAGACAAACAGAGAGAAATAAAAGAGCAGCAGCCTGATAGTAATTCAGCCCCCGCTATCAGCTGGTACGGGACCATCTCTGGCAACACCCTAAATGAGTTCTCGTGTCCCCCACGGCAAGATGGAGCACCGCTGATAAAGCAGAGCCGTGGGCCTTGGCTTTCTGGTTTACACTGCTACTAAATCACAGTTTGTCTCCTGCACTGCTGTCGGCTATTGGTTCAATAGGAGGATGAAACTGGAAACAAAGGGAAGGTAATAACACGGGTGAAGCCCTCGCTAAGTGTCTGGGTTTGTGTGTGTGTGTGAGCATGTGTGTGTAGTGTGATGCAGGTGATTGGTGATGTGCACAAAATGACCACTAAAGTGAAATAAACTGAAGTGAAAGATAAAGAAACAATAAAATTGATGAGTTTGTGTGAGTGTGTAACTGATATTTGTGTGGCTCTGACCTTTCCTTAGGAATGTTTAAGAGGAAAATCGTGGTTTAAGTCTAGAATCAGATTAGAATACTAGTTAGGGTTTCTCATCTTGCATAGTTACAATGTTAAAGCTGCGCAAATAACTAATTTTGGCTTAGCAACAGATCAACAAATGTGAAACACAAAAGGTGCTAGCTTCCTCTGGATTTAACTTTGCCTTTTAGCCTGTTTTAGCTCAGTGTTGTGGCATTCCGAAATGTTTCAACCTTGTTTTCAGCTGCAGCAGGACCCTTCTTCTCAAAAAAATAAAATAAAATAAAGAGAAATCTGCTGCTAACTAACTGCCTGGCACTTCACGGAACAGTGATTCATGTCAGACCAAATATAATGAGCAGCCGACGTGGGAACAAACACAATAACAGCAGAGAAAACTGGATTTCGGACAGATTTTTCATAATAAATAACATTTTTAACCCTTAGATGCACGAGTGATTGGACCCTACAGTCTTCCCTAAGTGTGTCATAGATGACCTGTATAAGAATCACTGTAGTTTTATGTTCAGAATAATCATTTGTATTATTGTTTTATTATATTTTGGTCCACACAAGAATGCTTTCATGTTTGAAATCTGTCCATTTTTCACCTTGTAACAGATTTTGAACATTTTAATAATTGAAAAAGAAGAATATCACACAGAGCAGCAATAGAAGAATGTCAACCTCCATTTTGTAGACATTTTTCCACTCTTTTCCTCCAGCTGTTGCTGCTCTCTGTATATAACAATCCTCCTGATTGGTGACACATCTGGCATAGTGTGTGTGATCCACAGTAAATGTATTCCTGACAGCCACAATCGATAAGAATAAATGTAGGTCTTTTTTGACCCACTTATGGGAGCTTGGGGTAGTAATACAAATACTATAATTTCTTAAAAGTATAGAAGGCAACTTAAAAATGTCAATTTAGTGATATCACAAAACATGCTTTTTGAGGAATACCTGGAATATGAAATTATAACATCTTTTCACAACAAAAGTATTGCAAAGAAGTGACCTCACCAGGTAATTTTTTGACCCACTTATGCTTAAGGGTTAATGGGTAATATAACAAATGGGGCGTCTGAACCTGTTCTCCAGCCCACAGATGCCAAATCAACCACTCTAGCTTTAAAGCAGAACTAAATAGCAAAGGCTCTATACATTCTTTTAAAAAATTCAACTTATTTTGATAGTTTCCTTGTACATTTCACCTTGACTATAAATGAAGGTGGGGACACACATTACCGACTGCTGCAATGATTAGAAATACAGTTTAGATGTGACGCATAAATCTGTTCCGTGTGATACGTCAAAATGCTAATCTTCAGTCTTCACGTCACTACCAGCCGTTTGTGACTGACACGGGTGTCCGATGGTATCGCTTGAGTGTCATAAGCCCTTTTCACACATGGGATATGTAACGTTGCTGTTTCATCAATCTCAGACCTTGACCACAATAAATGTGAAATTAATTATTGTGAGTGTTTTATCTCACTACTGGAATGTTCGTTTCCTTGAAATGAACAAAAATAAAGTGCTTAATGATATACATAAAGAAAAATGTGATCTTACATTTTGCGCGCATCACATTCATAATAAAAAAGCTTGACATGACAGCTCACCAGTCAGAGGTATAGGAAAGCTTAAAGTGTGATTTGCTGTTCAATCCTGATCAATTCTGTCTCCATGTTAGGAATACTTTAATTATTGTTGTTAACAAGCACAAGCCCTCCTCTCCGGAAAATCATATAGATTCTGCTGCTGTCTGATGCTGCAGGAATTTAATATATTCAGAGGAGAGACTCCTACGAGTAACGGGAAACAACAAACTACAAACTAAAGCTCCCCTTGATGCATTATCAAAACCGAGGACACATTAATACAGTATTAGTGAGTCCCATTAATCTAACCTGTTAGACTTTATTGCAGAACTATTTTATTTTTTATGGATATTTCATTCTGAAATAGATTTGACATTGTAGAGCAAAGTGAATTTTAAAAAGTCTGATTTTGTGACCTGCAGATTGTGTCTTTTGCCCTCTGTGATGTTTTGGGACCAATACCGGTAAAGAAAAGTGGAAAACACCTTCCACATTTCTAACCTACCAATAAGAAAGCACATCTCGTATTGACTGCATGCAATTCAGACTCATGTAATGTTGAAAGTAGGGATGTCCGATTCTGGCTTTTTTTTTTGCCAATATCCAATATGCTGATATTGTCCAGCTCTCAATTTCCAATTCTGATATCAACCGTGAGCTATTTAACTAATTTCAGAGAGCATCACATATCTCCTGTTGTGGAATTAGCACATCATGTGATGTCCCATTGGATGTATTCTCAAATGCAATAAAGCTTTCCAAATGTAAACATTGTCTGTGCAAAACAAGAAAACGACTTCAGTTTGAAAAAAGTTGTGAAAAAAATCCCACATTTATGCCTTTTTTAAAAAAAAATTGTGTCAAACAACAGTTCACACTCTCCCTCCCTGTATGAGTCTGCTAAATGCTGGTGAAATCCAGGCATTGTTTTATCGGTTTTCATATCGGCAAAAATACCGATAACGATATTGATCGATGTTACATCTTTTTTGCCCATATCGGGACGATACTATCGATGGGCCGATATTATCAGACATCCCTAGTTAAAAGTGATACAGAAATGTGATGAGGGTGATCTTGTGACTTTTCCATGCTCATTCAGACATGAAGCCGACACATTTAGCTGTCATCAATGGAAAAGAGTCCATATCTAAAAGGGGTTACCATATCTAAAAGTCACCTCAAGTCTCTCATTATTTTGCCTTTTTGGTATAAACCACCCTCCATAGAAACATTTAAGCCACAAGCGGCTGTTTGCATCCATCCAGAGCTGAAGTCATGAGTCACGTCCCGGCTGGCCTCTGCTCCAGTGGCTTCTGTAACTCAATGTAGTCCCATATTCAGCAGTTCTCTTAAAAACTGATTTGTGTTCCTGGGATTTACTGCTCATATTCTCAGACAAATTGGCGTCTACTAGTGCAGCTGAAAAATTGAAAACTTCTCTGTAACTCGGTTTCATCACACCCATAAGGCTCGCCAAAGCTCTCCCCTAAAACTAATCTCTGCTGTCTAAAAACTGTCACAGTGTTCAGTCCTCTTTATCCTGCTGTTCTTACGGACGAGTCGAGCTACAGGCAGCGACTCAGCTCTCTCATAGACTCATGTGGACACTTATCAAAACATATGAAGCGAACCACAGGACATGCTGACAAATGATTTGCTCTATGGATGTAGTTGTAGCTATTAGCATATAATGTCAATGCGACTTTAAATGAGATTTTCTTACATTTGAATAACCCATAAGTTAAGTCAATCTTTAATGCGGGGTAGGAGCTACGAAGAATTTTGTGGCAATGGAGGTCCTTACACAGATGGAAGGAAAAATGTTTACGCAGTCCCCTTATACAGATTTAACTACCGTCCTGATATTTTAATGAGGAAATGCGTTTGTAAACTGTGCAGAGGCATCTTGAGTGACAAAAACAGGTTGTGTTTCTTGACTAGCAGCAACCGTGCGATGGACGCAGCCCACTGTTACTGCTGTGCCTAAAAGCTCTGCTTTTATGAGCATTTGAAAGCAGATATAAAACTCCAGTGCTCTTTCCACAATGACAGTAGTCCCATAAAGCCACACTGAGGACAGAAAAAGTTTCCCTTTTTAACTCAGTTTATGCCGTAACCCACTTCCCTCCCTCTTTTCACAAGCTGCAACCGTTGAAACAACTGATCTGCTTTCTCCCTCTTCCAATAAGCATTTCAATAGTAGACCTTTAATGGGACTAGTAATGGATTCCAGTTGACACCAGCTCAATCACCATTAGATATAAGCTGTTCTCCTGCCCCCTCTCTCTGTTTCATTTGTGTTCCATAATGTATGTTTAATGGCAGCGTTTAATTGTCATTCAGACTTTCTGTTGTCATTTTCAGTCATTACTGTTGAGACTGATTATGACTTTAATTGAATATTGGCTCAGCACACATGCTCATTAGTGAGTTGAGTTAATAAGGTGCAAATCGGAAAGTAACTTTGCCAAAAGTCAGTTGGCAGCCATTAGCGTCAGCCAGAGAAATAGTGGGAGAGCTGGGCTGCCAGATCACGTCAGCTCTGGTGTGGTTCAATGCAACTCTCAGCGGCTTCTCACCGTAAGCATCCACTCTCATATTTTGACTCGCTTCACCTTCTTAGGTTAACACAAATTCTTAAAAATGAACTCCATGCATTTGAAATACACCAACTAAAGTAGCAAAAGACTCGTCAGTGTAAAATTAGCATCATAAAAAGGATGAATCACTTGCCACCTGTCAAAAGGATCTACACATTTCTTGAAAATTCAAATCAACACTGATTCTGTTTATGAATGTCTCAGTCTTTGTCCAACGTGCTCAAAGACAAAATCTGGCTCTTTTTCTGCAGTAATTCCTGTCAAACATTTTCAGGTGCTGCTGGGTTCATTACCAAACATTAACTGCTGCAATTAAGCCTCATTTCACCGCACTTTGCACAATCATATCTGATGAGAGCTATCGGGAGCCGTCGCCCAGCTCACCCGCTGCACTTCAGAAAGACCCTCCGTCATCATTTGGTGGAAGTCAAACTGTGAACTCCTTTTGATGGAGCGTATGTGGCGTGCAATCTGCTTCTGTGTCACATTTCACTCGCTAGCTGCGTGATGAAGAGAAGACCAGCTGAATGAGAAGTATGAGAGCAGGGGGGTCGTTTTTATTCCTCAACAATACCGGTAGATAAATAGGTAGAGCTACTTTAACTGAAATTGATTTTTTTTTTAAGCTTTTGAGGGAATATTTAAGTACCTTAATAGAAGGAATATCCTCTGATCTTGCCAGGAGTGAATTTTACATTCTGAGTTCAAACACAAACTAATATTAGGACGTGCATTTTCTTATCAGTGGTTTCACTGGAGCTTGTATAAGTGCACATTTGCATATCAGTTACAACACCTGTTTTCACTCTTGTTAAGGTCTGAAAGCACTTCATGTTTCTGTTCCATTCCAAAGCCTTATTGGACAGACTGAGATGTACAGAGGGACTGTTTCAATGAATCTGAGGCATTATTTTTTGAGCCTGTGGAAGGTGTGTTTTCCTCCAGCTTTTCCTGGAGAATGTAAAGTTACCTCTTAAGCATGCTGGGAAGTGTGTTTCATACAGAACATCCTCAGTCTGCCAAACCCTCAACAGCTTCGTTACCCATCCATCTTTAATCATTTTTGATAGTATTGTATCATTTAACACGTGAAGACTTGCATGTCCTCACCCCCTATCAGCGTCTGATGTTGTGTTATTACTATATGTTGTATGCAAAATATTATTAAAAATGTGAAGCTTTGTCACAGATCAAAATGTCCAACAATGTGGACATAAAACATTAAAAAATAATTTCACATTGACAAGCTGACAATATATTAACAATAAAGTTTATTAATGAAACACACGCCAATAACTGCAATTCATATAATATCAGCAGTAAAATTATGACCAATGAATACTTTTATTTTGTATACATTGAGTACATTTTGATGCTAATGCTTCAGTTTGTCATTTTACTTGAGTAGTTTGGAAGCTTTTGCTTGTTGTATTAACTGTGCTTTCTACAATCTCATGAACTGAGTATTTCCTCTGCCACTTTCACTGAAAAACTACATTTAAACATGTGAAGTGTCACAAATTGTCCATTAAATCTCCTGCCTCCTTTACCTGGTTATGGTCAATTCATGCCCTTTTTAACCTTGCCCCCTGCTGGATAAGTGATTGAACTACAGTTGTTTTGTGATAGAAAACTGTAAAAAAAAATAAAATAAAATCCTTAACCATATCCACTGACACTAAAAATTTGCTGTAGGGAGGATGTGTGTGTGTGTGTGTGTTTTAGATGACTGTGACAGCGTGTAGCTGCCAGATCCTCTCACTGCTCACAAAGCCATTGTTGTGAATTAGTAATGGCTACAGCTGGAGTCCCAGAGCTGTTACCTTTTTGATGCCTTGCTGCCAAATATAGAGACATGTGTGTGTGCAGGAGCAGAGGGAAGAGGATTATTACATAACCACCACTGACCTCTACCTCTGGACATCTTCCGTCAGTGTACAGTATGGACGGCACAGCAGGAACTGGAGCTACACTACTGGTCTCCTGTTAGGTTTTCTATTAAAAATCAGAGCAGTTGTCTCCGAGGAGGGGGCTGCAGAGCCTCCAGATGGTTTCCTCAGGAGCTTAGACGGAGTTAACACACACACATTTACTCTTCCACTCACAGTGAAGGCACTTAAACTGCTCACGTGTCACACAATGCTGTCGTCCTCTGTCATCAGTCACAAACACACTCTCCTATATGACCGAACCCAGCCACATGGACACATACATTCCCACATGCTCTTAAGCAGCATACTGTAAACCACGCCTGGGTGACTACACATTTTTATTGTTAAGTGCAACAACCATAAACACAACAAAAGCAACACAAGTGAATAAGACAAACCACACACTTTATTGTAGCATCTTAAAAGCGACGCAGCTGACATTACATTAATGGGATTAAAAATTGTCCTTTCATTTGGATGAAATGGTTGCTTTGATTTAATGATTAATTTTCTAAATTTCTACGCATATATCACTTTGAACATGATCAGAAGTTCTAAAAGCAGTCATGGCGCCCTGATAGCTCAGCTGACTGAGCCGGCGACCAGTAAACAGGAGATGTGAATCCAGCCCATGACCATTTACTGCATGTCATTCCCCACTCTTCTACATGGGCTTCCCATCTCTCTCTTCACTGTCCTTTTATATAATAAAGGCAAAAAGGCCAAAAAAGCTGTTAAAAAAAAGAAGTGATAAAAGCAGTTAAAGTCAATCAAATAAATGACACAATAGCTATAAGACATGGTTGTTGTTTTTTTATTAAAAAGATCCGATTTTATCAAATATTATGTGTAAGTTTTTGAGAAACGTGGTAGTGGTAGCTTCATGGTTTGAGCCTGTTTAGCTACAACTAGAACAAAATGACTTGTCTACATTGATGGAGCAAGAATTTAGAATTTTACCAGTGTGAAGGAAAAACGACTCTCTTTCCCTCTACTAAGGAATTTCCTTGCAGCTGTTAGCTGAAGTCATCTCAGAATATCATACAGCTTGCATCTGTCAACTGCAGTCACCTCAAATCATCCTGTAGATCCTATCAGACACTTCAAGTGAACCCTGTTCTAATTTACTTCTCCTGAACTCAGGTTGTGAGCACCTTCAGGCCTTCTCTCCTTTTAATATGGCCATGAGAAAGAGAAGAAGATAGATTCAAAGACAACTGCTGTAAAAAGAAGATATGTCTGGACTCCCTTACCTGGTCAAGATTAGATATTGTCTAATCTGACGTGCCTGAGAAGACTAGCTGTCCCCTTGTTAGGCTGTAATGTAAATCTGACATTTCTCCCAACCCAATCCCAATATAACCAAAGATCGAAGAGAGTCCTCAGAATCGATGCTGGCAATGCTCACATGAATGTGCTGCTTTGTTGTCTCACTTCTCCTGATATCAGTAAACCTTACTGTCAACCTAAGCCATCTGAGTCTCCAGAGTGTCTCTGTGTCTGCCTCCTCATCCTCCCTCGACATCGCTGAAAGCCCACAACCAGCAAAGTGTCAAGAAAAATGTAAAGACATTCATCTGTAACCTGAATCTCAAGAGGAAGTAATAATACACCTGATACTAACGCAAAGATTCACATACTTTTTCCCTCATGGATATGTAATAAAGGGTAATTTCCCTCAATAAATAAATGACCAAGGTGTTTTGCTTTTTATAATTGGCTTCTCTTTATAATTGGTTTCTCTTTTCTACTTTTAGGACTTGTTAAACTAGGACTTATGGCTGTAAAAATCTGATCTATTAAGAAAAGACTGAAAACTTGCTCTTCATTGAATGCCTCCTGTTTGAATTTATTATATGAGACATATCCAGGTTGTTTTCTCCTGACTAGATCTTTGCTTTTGTTGTATCTCCTCTTAGATGTACATCACTTTGGATAAAAGTGTCTGCTAAATGAAATTGTAGAACTATAATTTAATCAGATGTATCCATCGTTTTGTTCTGTCAGCTTCTTCAGTGCTCTGTGCTTGTGAGAGTCATTGTACGACTATTTGGTTTGGTGGTGTCACCATGGTGTAAACAAAACACAGCCATGCAAAGTTACATCCTCAAGTGATTTAAATGACACTTAGAAGAACAGAAACCACCTCAGCTTCAGCCACTGATTCATGACCATGGAAAGAATCATCTTCTTCAATTTTCGTGACACTGCTGTTGAGAGAAATACAGAAAAACACAATTTCTACACTTTCAACAATTGTGGTTTACATTTCGAAGCCGGATTTCTCGACCCAGAAGTCGACTATGAAAATGTTTTGCTTCTATGAACACAGACAAACTCATGCAAAATCATATCCTCAAGTTATTTAAATGACACTTGAAGAGGAAACAGCCACAGAAAACATTCAAAGGTTCAGCTACAGAGCAGTGACCATGGAAAGAACCATTCTTTTTGTCTTTCTTTTCACTGCTGTTGAAGGAGATTTAGGAAAACATGTTTATATCCGTCAGAACAAGAACTGGACTGAAGCTCAGGCTTACTGTCGCCGACATCACACTGATCTTTCTTTTCTTAACAGCCAGAGTGATATGGACAAGCTCCGAAAAGCCGCAGGTGGACAGATGTCTGATGGATGGATCGGCCTTCAGCGAGATCCCAACAACTATTCTGCTTGGAAGTGGTCAATAGGGAGTCACATTACATACCAGAACTGGGGTCATAATCAACCAGATAATCATGGGGGCAATCAGAACAGCGGATTCATCGCATCTGATGGTAAATGGTTTGATCGCTTTGAGGGAGACTCCCACGATTTTTACTGCGTCGATGTGACTATCGAGATGAAGATGTCCTGGGAAGATGCTCTGAGCCACTGCAGAGAGAAACAAACTGATCTCCCCAATCTGCTCTCTGAGACCGATCAGCTTCTGGCCCAGACTGAGATCCAGCACAACAACATCACGGAGCGGGTGTGGATCGGCCTGCGTTTCCTGGGTGACCGCTGGCTGTGGGTGAACGGTGACCCTCTGGAATATGAGGCTTGGTCCAAAGAAGAAGGTCAGGACCACCAGTGTGTGTGTATGGAAACGCTGTGGAGCTTTTACCAAAGACGGACTGTGGGAGAACTGGGACTGCCAAGAGAAACTCAACTTCTTCTGTATCTGACACATTCTGAAGAGATCCCATGATATATGTACTATAGAGGTGAATCTAAACTTTTGTTTTCTGTTTCTTTTTCTGGTGTGATGTTATATTCAGTACTTACTTTATGGCACTTATCCAGGTAGTTTTCTCCTGACTGGATCCTTGCTTTTGTTGTATCTACTCTCAGACGTATAATATTGTTCAAAAGTTTGGGGTCACGTAGAAATGTCCTGATTTTTGAAGTAAAGCATTTTTTCAATGAAGATAACATTAAATGAATCAGAAATACAGTCCAAACATTAGTATTGTGTGAAATGAGTGTTCTAGCTCGCTGGAAACAGCTGATTTTTAATGGAATATCTACATAAGTGTACAGAGGAACATTTCCAGCAACCATCACTCCTGCGTTCTAATGTTGCATTGTATTAGCTAATGGTGTTGAAAGGCTCATTGATGATGAGAAAACCCTTGAACCCATCAATAATAGTGTGAGTTTTCATGGAAAACATGACATTTCCTGGGTGACCACACACTTTTGACTGGTAGTGTACATTGCTTTGGATAAAAGTAAAAAGTGTGCTGGTGAGAGTCATTGAATTGTTCTTTGGTTTAACGCTACCATGGTTAAAACAAAACACAGCCATGTAAAGTTGCACCCTCAAGTGATTTAAATGACACTTAGAACAACAGAAACCACCTCAGCTTCAGCTACTGAGTCATGACCATGGACAGAACCATCTTTTCCATTGGTCTTTACACTGCTGTTGAGAGAAATACAGAAAACAAAGTTTGTTTGTTTTTTATTATGAACACTTTCAACAAATTTGGTGTACACTTTGAAGCCTGGTTTCTCAACCTGTAGGCCTTCCATCAATATGTTTTGTTTGTGTCAACAAGACAAATTTATGCAAATCCATGTCCTCAAGTCATTTAAATGACACATAGTGAAGAAACAGCCACAGAAAAGATTCTCAGCTTCACTGTTGTCTTCTAATTCTTTTTCTGGTGTGATGTTGTATCCATTACTCGTTTTATGGCACTTATCCAGGTTGTTTTCTCCTGATTAGATCCTTGGTTTTGTTGTATCTACTCTCAGATATACGTTGCATTGGATAAAAGCACCTAATAAAGGAAACTGTAGAACTCGACGTTTGATTTTTAGAAACATCTGATAATAAAAAGTTGCTTTAACAAAGTCAAAAACACAATATTGGAATAAGAACTCAATATAAACTCAGTTTTAAGTTGAATTTTTGCTTTCCTTGGTAATCCGCGGAGGGAAATGAAGTTGTTACAGCAGCACTGATCATCAATAAAAGGGTAAGCAATAAGACAACACAGAATATTTGGGAACAAAGTGAAGATCAAATTAAAAGAAAAGATTCAATGAAATGAAATGAAATGAAATAAAAATGTATTAAATATAATGTAAAAAAAATCCACAGAATATGACTGACAAAATGTGCAGATGTGTGTACTTGGATGTGCAGGTGACGATGAAGGTGCAGATGAGTTTACAGATATAATGAAGGATGTTTAGAAGGTAAAGCAGTGGTTCAAACTCATTTTAGTTCAGGGGTCACATTCTGCCCAATCTGATCTCCAGTGGGCTGGACCAGTAAAATCACAGCATAAATATAAATAACCACAACTCCAAATGTTCCCTTTGTTTTAATGCAAAAAACCACATTCTGAAAATGTTCACATTTAAGGAATTATCTTTTTACAAAACATTATGAACAACCTGGAATTTCTGAAGAAAAATAAGTTCAATTTCACCAATATTATGCCTCACTTTATCATTTACACATTGCAAATTACAGATCAAAGTGTTTCTACAAAGACATAAAAAATGTAGTCACAGGTACTTGGAACTGAATGATATCGTATTTTACTATTTGATCAAAATGACAAAAGTCAGACAAAAAACAAAAAACAATTAAAAGAAGACAAAAAAATTACAAAAATGATACACTAAGTGAAAAAAGCGAGAGACAAAATGACAAAAAAAGACAAATGACACGAAACAACACAAAAATGAGACAAAAAATGAGACAAAAACATTACAAAGCAACAATAAAATGAGACAAAGGACAAAAACAAGTCAAAAACTTACATACAGGACACAAATGAGACAAAAAATGACAAAAGTGAGAAACAAAACAACAAAAAATAGACAAGCGAGACAAAAAACACAAAACAATAAAAATGATGCTTAAAACAACAAATAAAGTGAACCACAAAATGGCACAAAAAAAAATGGACAAACGACAAAAATGAGACAACAAGGAAATCCAAAACAATAAAACTTGAGACAAATGAGACAAATCAAGGTTGAAGGTTGAAGGTTGAAGGTTTCTTTATTTTACCAGATGGTAAAATTGTTGTGCAAAAAGGAACTCAGTGATCCCAACAACAAATGAAATGTCAAAACACCCAACAAACATTCATGCCAGACAAATCACAACAAAAAGCATCATAAATCAGAAAAAGAGAAAGGGAAACTGCTCCAACATATCCTGATCTACCTAAAAACAATCTGCACAAGAGTGTCCACCTGGTGGACTTGCAGTTAAGCATTAAAATAGCTGAAGGTACAAAACTGCACCTATAGCGTTTTGTCCGTCTCTTAGGGACCACAAGCCGGCAGCCTGAACGAAGGAGCTGGAACTCCCCATTCAGGGGATGTGAGCAGTCTTTTAAAATGGAGCTGGCTTTGCTCTGCAGCTGTGTGCCATACAAGGCTGACATAGTGAGTTGAGGCTTCCCAATTAACCGACCAGCCCACTTGATAATTTGGTTGAAGGAATTTTTGTCCTGTATAGGCAAATTTCCAAACCAGGCAACCAGGACAAAAGATAATACCGACTCAATAAAAGCATGATAAAACAGGTTCAGCATAGATCTATCAATATTAAAACGGGACAGTTTCCGCAAGTAAACTCAACGCTGATGTCCCTTCTTGCACAGCTCAAAAGTTAGGACGCCGAGAAACCTACAGCCGGTCGCAGCGTGCACATGCGTCCATTCAGACAAAAAAGACTAAAAACAACAAAAAAAGGCAAAATATTCCAAAAATGAGACACAATATGACACAAGAACAATGAGTAGTCTAGTATTTTACTTTATGATCAAAACAACTTGTCATGGTCTAGAAATTATTTCAAATTTATAGTTTTACAAATTCATAATTTGCAGTTCATTTCTTCTCTGTAATTTTTACACTTTAGGGCCGTATTGGACCCTCTGCTGGGACGGTTTTGGCCCACAGGCCACATGTTTGACAGCCCTGGTAGAGTATATTTCAAAGTCAAAATGTATTTCTCTCATTGTTTTCATTTAAAATTGTTTCACCTGCTGCCCTGCTGCAGGAAACGCCAAATAAGGACATGAGAGGAGAGAGCACTATAGGCCTGGCTGCAGCCAGCCTGACATTGTTTTGATTTGAAATTGTTTTTTTTTGCTGCAACTGTTCGAACTGAATGGAATGAAGCTAACAAGTTTAACAGTCTCAGTCAGAAATCATTTCACTTTCATCTGATCACACCAGAGGCAACAACACCGTTGTTCATCTGCTAATCGACTACGTTGATTTCAACCACTTTGGCATTTAAATATGTCTGTTTCAAGCATCCAAAGCGAACATCAGCAGTTGTCAGGATCCTCAAGTCAACCAGGTAAGAGACACGAAAACACCAAGATGATCTCACATTTCACACACTGTGAAAAGACCTGGATTCATCTGTACATGTTGAAATATGTTGAAATATGTGCTCATAAGTGGTCTGCAGTGACTGTTTTGTGATGAAAATAACATGAACTTTTTGTTGCTGAAGTGGAGAATGAGTTTGTTTGTGTGCAGCAGGTGTTTGTACAGTAAAATGTAACTAGAAAGGAGCAGTCTGTGAACGGTGATCCAGATTAAAATTTCTCATCTTCTTTGTTTATTTACAAAAATCTGCACAAATTACAAACTGATTAACACAAATAAACATCAGTAAATTTGAAGACCAGGCCGAACACAAAATCAAAATAGAAAACAGACAGAAAAGCTCCAGCTGAGGATCAAGTCGGTCATGCTGCATTCAGTTTTAAAACAAGACAAAGTTTAATTAAATATTGATAACGTGTCAATGATGCACTTTGAATCTAATGTTGTTTTAACTCATCACTGTTATATCTGTGATTTTCTGACATACGCTCCCCTTTTAAATGGTCTAGAAATCATCAGTATTAGTTGTGTGTTTGTCCCTGATGTGTTGACTGAATGCACTGATTGAACACGTTTTTCTCTCCATGTTTGTGGATCAGGATCTGACAACGATGACTTCCATCCCATGGACCTGCTGTCTGGCAGCATCACTGATTACCGGTTTGGAAGCTTCAAGTATCGGGGCGTCTTTTGTGACGTGGCTCAGTGCAGACGGCTGGATACCGAACACCCAGTATTTATCAAGATCTTCAAGAAGACGGCCACAGACTCGCAGCAGCCCAACAGAGAGGTAGAGCCTCAGTCTTAGTCTCACACATTTCATCACGTTGTTAACACAAACTGTCTCTCAGATGATTCATCTGTCTGATGTCTTCTGTTTCCTCTCCAGCTGGACGTTCTGAAGAGGATCCGAGGACTTGACCCCCTCCACATTGTCAAGTTAATTGATGACTTTGACTATAAAGGACAAACTTGTCTAGTTTTTGAAACGCTGGACAAGAGCCTTCACCAGCTGTTGAGAGAGAGACGTGGAGAACCTCTCTCAATTCGAGCAATCAGACCCATTACACAGCAGGTACGTGGATTTGATGATTCCATCACCAAACGATGTCTACTGATTTACTGAACATATCAAGCCAACATATCACCAACATCTGAACAACCAGATTCAGTCTTTGTTTCTTCTTCTGGTCCTGCAGCTGCTCTCAGCTCTCCACACTCTGAAGACTGCTGGCATCGTTCACAGAAACATCAACCCACATACTGTGATGTTGATGAAACAGGAAGACCAGCAGCCCTTCACAGTGAAACTTACTAGCTTCAACTCAGCCATCCCAGTTGCTGAAGTGAAGAGCAGCTCCGTCAATCAGCTTGTTGGATACAGGTAGGTTGGAAGATTTGTCTTCCAGCATCACGTACTGCTGCTCTTCTTTGACTCATCTGATCTGATGTCACCAAAAATCATGAACATGTAAAAGTGAGCAGGAAGTCACTGCAATCACTGACTGTTGTCTTCCTTCCTCAGGTGTCCTGATGTTCTTGTGGGTCTACCCATCTCTGAGGCAGTGGATATGTGGTCAGTGGGTGCTGTTCTGTCCACCTTGTTCCTCGGCAGCCCGCTGTTCCCTCAGAGGTGTCGGTATCGCCTGGTATGTCCTCCAGTCTTCTAGGATTTAAAAGCACAGCTTCATGTTGGAAGTCAAATAGATGCAGGAGTGCCTTTTATGCTGATGTAGCTGATATTCTCTGTTTAGATGAAGATTTTGGTGGAGACTCTGGCTAACCCAGAGAATGAGCTGCTTAGTGAAGGCCCCAACAACCAGCTCTACTTCAGGTCCACGGAGCACACATGGACACTGACGGTATGGAAGCCTGTCCTGCACAGAGTTCTTTGACATTTAGCCAAAATGAATGAAGTTGTTTTTCTGCTTTTAACATATCAAATGCATTCTCTTGTTGATTGTCTGAACATGGAAATGCTGATTTCAAACATGTGTGCTGTTTTAAACAACCATTAAATCTTTTTTTTCCAAATGCAGCTGGATCCAGATGTGGACGTTGATGAGATCAAACTGTTCGTCAGCCTCCTAAAGAAGATGCTGCATCTGAATCCAGAGAGCCGAATTTCACCAAGTGAGGCTCTGCTACACCCGTTTCTGTGCTTCAGCAAGGAGGACAACAGCTCTCAGTAAGTGATGGCTGGATGGAAGCTGGATGCTTTTTTGATGGAATGTTCCACTAGTTGACGGATTAGTTGAATATTTGATTCATTTCTTTGTTGTGGTTCTTCTTTCAGTGACATGGTCTCAGCTCTCTCTGTTTCGGCCGACGCTGCCGCCTCCTCTTCGGATGACGCTGTTTCACCTCCTGATGAGGTTTCAGGGAGCTCTGCCTCAGATGAAGCTGCTGTTTCGGCAGATGATGCCGCCTCCTCTTCTTGTGACACTGTTTCACCTCCTGATGAGGCTTCAGGGAGCTCTGCCTCAGATGAAGCTGCTGTTTCGGCAGATGATGCCGCCTCCTCTTCTTGTGACACTGTTTCACCTCCTGATGAGGTTTCAGAGAGCTCTGCCGTACTGGACACCGAGACAACTCGTGCAGAAGAAGATCCAGCAGAGTCTCCAGAAGCAGATCTGAATGAGGCTGCAGTCTCCTCTGCTTCACCCATCACCGTTCAGACTGACCTGAATGACGCTGTTTCAGCTGATCAAGGTCCAGCAGAAACTCCCACTACTGCTGAACTGAAAGATGAAATGGTGGCTGAAGCTCCTGACACCAGAAAGGCTCCGAGGAGGCCTCTGAAAAGAATGAGGAGATTTTTTGGCAGAGTGTTCAGATCTCTGTGCTGTTGTTGCTCTGTACAAGTTATGGAGTAACTCACTTTTATTGTTTATTTTTTCATTTATTGTTTATTTCTTTTATTTTTTCCATTTTGTTTATTGTTTTCTGTTTCATTTATTCTTCATTATTTCATTATTTTTTGCTATTTCATTTTCCTTTCATTTATTTTTTACTTCCTTGCAAAATAAACAAAAACAGCAGCTGAATGAAATGTCCTCAGTGGTCTGACTGTCAGCTGGAAAAGCAGTGAGACTTTCAGCAGGGATCACAGCTGTAGAAGGAGCAGCAGTGGTATGAACCACAGAAATGGCAGTGGAGTTGTAGTTTCAGCAGCAGTTTAAGAAAACAGATTGGATTTAGAATTTTGTTTAAAGAAGCTTGATTCATTCATCTTTGACACCAGGTTATGAATATCTTCAAATTAATGAGAGAAAAAGGAAAAATATATTCAACTTAGTAACCTTTAATGGAATAAATCATGACTGAACTCTGTTTTTATAAGACACAGTTCCACTTATCAGCCTTCAGCCCTCAATAACTTTACATCCTGAATCTAAGTTGAAGTTTAAAACTCAAAAATGACAACAAATACATGTAACTTCATGTAACTTGACACAACCACACTGCTGTGCTTGTTTTGACTGACAGAAAACGATTTTATGTGAAACTTTGCATCATGAAATACTACAGACACTTTACAACTTCACAAACTATCAATGGACAAGTGCCTTGAAACTGAATCTTGCTCAAACAGAAAATAAATAACTGTTTAATAATTAAATCATTTCAAACGACTAAAGCTGACTGAGCCGGCGACCTGTTAACAGGGGATGTGAATCCAGCCCATGACCATTTACTGCATGTCATTCCCCACTCTTCTACATGGGCTTCCCATCTCTCTCTTCACTGTCCTTTTATATAATAAAGGCAAAAAGGCCAAAAAAAGCTGTTAAAAAAAGAAGTGATTAAAGCAGTTAAAGTCAATCAAATAAATGACACAATAGCTATAAGACATGGTTGTTGTTTTTTTTTATTAATCAGATCAAATTTGATCAAATATTATGTGTAAGTTTTTGAGAAACGTGGTAGTGGTAGCTTCATGGTTTGAGCCTGTTTAGCTACAACTAGAACAAAATGACTTGTCTACATTGATGGAGCAAGAATTTAGAATTTTACCAGTGTGAAGGAAAAACGACTCTCTTTCCCTCTACTAAGGAATTTCCTTGCAGCTGTTAGCTGAAGTCATCTCAGAATATCATACAGCTTGCATCTGTCAACTGCAGTCACCTCAAATCATCCTGTAGATCCTATCAGACACTTCAAGTGAACCCTGTTCTAATTTACTTCTCCTGAACTCAGGTTGTGAGCACCTTCAGGCCTTCTCTCCTTTTAATATGGCCATGAGAAAGAGAAGAAGATAGATTCAAAGACAACTGCTGTATAAAGAAGATATGTCTGGACTCCCTTACCTGGTCAAGATTGAATATTGTCTAATCTGACATGCCTGAGGAGACTAGTTGTCCCCATGTTAGGTTGTAATGTAAATCTGACATTTCTCCCAACCCAATCCCAATATAACCAAAGATCGAAGAGAGTCCTCAGAATCGATGCTGGCAATGCTCACATGAATGTGCTGCTTTGTTGTCTCACTTCTCCTGATATCAGTAAACCTTACTGTCAACCTAAGCCATCTGAGTCTCCAGAGTGTCTCTGTGTCTGCCTCCTCATCCTCCCTCGACATCGCTGAAAGCCCACAACCAGCAAAGTGTCAAGAAAAATGTAAAGACATTCATCTGTAACCTGAATCTCAAGAGGAAGTAATAATACACCCGATACTAACGCAAAGATTCACATACTTTTTTCCCTCATGGATATGTAATAAAGGGTCATTTCCCTCAATAAATAAATGACCAAGGTGTTTTGTTTTTTATAATTGTCTTCTCTTTATAATTGGTTTCTCTTTTCTACTTTTAGGACTTGTTAAACTAGGACTTATGGCTGTAAAAATCTGATCTATTAAGAAAAGACTACACACGTGGACAAAATTGTTGGTACCCCTCAGTTAAAGAAGGAAAAACCCACAATTCTCACTGAATTCACTTGAAACTCACAAAAGTAACAATAAATAAAAATTTATTGAAAATGAAATAATCAAAATCAGCCATTACTTTTGAATTGTTGATTAACATAATTATTTTAAAAAACAAACTAATGAAATAGGGCTGGACAAAAATGATGGTACCCATAACTTAATATTTTGTTGCACAACCTTTTGAGGCAATCACTGCAATTAAACGATTTCTGTATTTGTCAATGAGCGTTCTGCAGCTGTCAACAGGTATTTTGGCCCACTCCTCATGAGCAAACAGCTCCAGTTGTCTCAGGTTTGATGGGTGTCTTCTCCAAATGGCATGTTTCAGCTCCTTCCACATATGTTCAATGGGATTCAGATCTGGGCTCATAGAAGGCCACTTTAGAATAGTCCAACGCTTTTCTCTCAGCCATTCTTGGGTGTTTTTGGCTGTGTGTTTTGGATGGTTGTCCTGTTGGAAGACCCATGACCTGCGACTGAGACCAAGCTTTCTGACACTAGGCAGCACATTTCTCTCCAGAATGCCTTGATAGTCTTCAGATTTCATCGTACCTTGCACACTTTCAAGACACCCTGTGCCAGATGCAGCAAAGCAGCCCCAAAACATTACTGAGCCTCCTCCATGTTTCACCGTAGGGACAGTGTTCTTTTCTTCGTATGCTTGGTTTTTGAGTCTATGAACATAGAGTTGATGTGCCTTACCAAAAAGCTCCAGTTTGGTCTCATCTGTCCAAAGGACATTCTCCCAGAAGCTTTGTGGCTTGTCAACATGCATTTTTGCAAATTCCAGTCTGGCTTTTTTATGAGTTTTTTCCAGCAGTGGTGTCCTCCTTGGTCGTCTCCCATGAAGTCCACTTTGGCTCAAACAACGACGAATGGTGCGATCTGACACTGATGTACCTTGGCCTTGCAGTTCACCTTTAATTTCTTTGGAGGTTGCTCTGGGCTCTTTGGATACAATTTCAACGATCCGTCTCTTCAATTTGTCATCAATTTTCCTCTTGCGGCCACGTCCAGGGAGGTTGGCTACTGTCCCGTGGGTCTTGAACTTCTGAATAATATGAGCCACTGTTGTCACAGGAACTTCAAGCTGTTTAGAGATGGTCTTATAGCCTTTACCTTTAAGATGTTTGTCTATCATTTTTTTTCGGATGTCCTGGGACAATTCTCTCCTTCGCTTTCTGTTGTCCATGTTCAGTGTGGTACACACCTTTTCACCAAACAGCAGGGTGACTACTTGTCTCCCTTTAAATAGGCAGACTGACTGATTATGAGTTTGGAAACACCTGTGATGTCAATTAAATGACACACCTGAGTTAATCATGTCACTCTGGTCAAATAGTTTTCAATCTTTTATAGAGGTACCATCATTTTTGTCCAGGCCTGTTTCATTAGTTTGTTTTTTTAAATAATTATGTTAATCAACAATTCAAAAGTAATGGCTGTTTTTGATTATTTAATTTTCAATAAATTTTTATTTATTGTTACTTTTGTGAGTTTCAAGTGATTTCAGTGAGAATTGTGGGTTTTTCCTTCTTTAACTGAGGGGTACCAACAATTTTGTCCACGTGTGTAAAAGTTTGCTCTTCATTGAATGCCTCCTGTTTGAATTTATTATGAGACATATTCAGGTTGTTTTCTCCTGACTCGATCTTTGCTTTTGTTGTATCTGCTCTTAGATGTACATCACTTTGGATAAAAGTGTCTGCTAAATGAAATTGTAGAACTGTAATTTAATCAGATGTATCCATCGTTTTGTTCTGTCAGCTTCTTCAGTGCTCTGTGCTTGTGAGAGTCATTGTACGACTATTCGGTTTGGTGGTGTCACCATGGTGTAAACAAAACACAGCCATGCAAAGTTACATCCTCAAGTGATTTAAATGACACTTAGAAGAACAGAAACCACCTCAGCTTCAGCCACTGAGTCATGACCATGGAAAGAATCATCTTCTTCAATTTTCTTGACACTGCTGTTGAGAGAAATACAGAAAAACACAATTTCTACACTTTCAACAATTGTGGTTTACATTTTGAAGCCGGATTTCTCGACCCAGAAGTCGACTATGAAAATGTTTTGCTTCTATGAACACAGACAAACTCATGCAAAATCATATCCTCAAGTTATTTAAATGACACTTGAAGAGGAAACAGCCACAGAAAACATTCAAAGGTTCAGCTACAGAGCAGTGACCATGGAAAGAACCATTCTTTTTGTCTTTCTTTTCACTGCTGTTGAAGGAGATTTAGGAAAACACGTTTATATCCGTCAGAACAAGAACTGGACTGAAGCTCAGGCTTACTGTCGACGACATCACACTGATTTTTCTTTTCTTAACAGCCAGAGTGATATGGACAAGCTCCGAAAAGCCGCAGGTGGACAGATCTCTGATGGATGGATCGGCCTTCAGCGAGATCCCAACAACTATTCTGCTTGGAAGTGGTCAATAGGGAGTCACATTACATACCAGAACTGGGGTCATAATCAACCAGATAATCATGGGGGCAATCAGAAGAGCGGATTCATCGCATCTGATGGTAAATGGTTTGATCGCTTTGAGGGAGACTCCCACGATTTTTACTGCGTCGATGTGACTATCGAGATGAAGATGTCCTGGGAAGATGCTCTGAGCCACTGCAGAGAGAAACAAACTGATCTCCCCAATCTGCTCTCTGAGACCGATCAGCTTCCGGCCCAGACTGAGATCCAGCACAACAACATCACGGAGCGGGTGTGGATCGGCCTGTGTTTCCTGGGTGACCGCTGGCTGTGGGTGAACGGTGACCCTCTGGAATATGAGGCTTGGTCCAAAGAAGAAGGTCAGGACCACCAGTGTCCGATATGGAAACGCTGTGGAGCTTTTACCAAAGACGGACTGTGGGAGAACTGGGACTGCCAAGAGAAACTCAACTTCTTCTGTATCTGACACATTCTGAAGAGATCCCATGATATATGTACTATAGAGGTGAATCTAAACTTTTGTTTTCTGTTTCTTTTTCTGGTGTGATGTTATATTCAGTACTTACTTTATGGCACTTATCCAGGTAGTTTTCTCCTGACTGGATCCTTGCTTTTGTTGTATCTACTCTCAGACGTATAATAGTGTTCAAAAGTTTGGGGTCACGCAGAAATGTCCTGATTTTTGAAGTAAAGCATTTTTTCAATGAAGATAACATTAAATGAATCAGAAGTCCAAACATTAGTATTGTGTTAAATGACTGTTCGAGCTCGCTGGAAACAGCTGGTTTTTAATGGAATATCTCCATAGGAGTACAGAGGAACATTTCCAGCAACCATCATTCCTGTGTTCTAATGCTACATTGTATTAGCTAATGGTGTTGAAAGGCTCATTGATTATTAGAAAACCCTTGAACCCATCAATAATAGTGTGAGTTTTCATGGAAAACATGACATTCCCTGGGTGACCCCACACTTTTGACTGGTAGTGTACATTGCTTTGGATAAAAGTAAAAAGTGTGCTGGTGAGAGTCATTGAATTGTTCTTTGGTTTAATGGTACCATGGTGAAAACAGAACACAGCCATGTAAAGTTGCACCCTCAAGTGATTTAAATGACACTTAGAACAACAGAAACCACCTCAGCTTCAGCTACTGAGTCATGACCATGGAAAAAATCGTCTTTTCCATTGTTCTTTACACTGCTGTTGAGAGAAATTCAGAAAACACAGTTTGTTTGTTTTTTATTATGAACACTTTCAACAAATTTGGTGTACACTTCGAAGCCTGGTTTCTCAACCTGTAGGCCTTCCATCAATATGTTTTGCTTGTATCAACAAGACAAATTTATGCAAATCCATGTCCTCAAGTCATTTAAATGACACATAGTGAAGAAACAGCCACAGAAAAGATTCTCAGCTTCACTGTTGTCTTCTAATTCTTTTTCTGGTGTGATGTTGTATCCATTACTTGTTTTATGGCACTTATCCAGGTTGTTTTCTCCTGATTAGATCCTTGGTTTTGTTCTATCTACTCTCAGATATACGTTGCATTGGATAAAAGCACCTAATAAAGGAAACTGTAGAACTCGACGTTTGATTTTTAGAAACATCTGATAATAAAAAGTTGCTTTAACAAAGTCAAAAACACAATATTGGAATCAGAACTCAATATAAACTCAGTTTTAAGTTGAATTTTTGCTTTCCTTGGTAATCCGCGGAGGGAAATGAAGTTGTTACAGCAGCACTGATCATCAATAAAAGGGTAAGCAATAAGACAACACAGAATATTTGGAACAAAGTGAAGATCAAATTAAAAGAAGAGATACAATGAAATGAAATGAAATAAAATAAAAATGTATTAAATATAATGTAAAAAAAATCCACAGAATATGACTGACAAAATGTGCAGATGTGTGTACTTGGATGTGCAGGTGACGATGAAGGTGGAGATGAGTTTACAGATATAATGAAGGATGTTTAGAAGGTAAAGCAGTGGTTCAAACTCATTTTAGTTCAGGGGTCACATTCTGCCCAATCTGATCTCCAGTGGGCTGGACCAGTAAAATCACAGCATAAATATAAATAACCACAACTCCAATGTTCCCTTTGTTTTAATGCAAAAAACCACATTCTGAAAATGTTCACATTTAAGGAATTATCTTTTTACAAAACATTATGAACAACCTGGAATTTCTGAAGAAAAATAAGTTCAATTTCACCAATATTATGCCTCAGTTTGTCATTTACACATTGCAAATTACAGATCAAAGTGTTTCTACAAAGACATAAAAAATGTAGTCACAGGTACTTGGAACTGAATGATATCGTATTTTACTATTTGATCAAAATGACAAAAGTCAGACAAAAAACAAAAAACAATTAAAAGAAGACAAAAAAATTACCAAAATGATACACTAAGTGAAAAAAGCGAGAGACAAAATGACAAAAAAAGACAAATGACACGAAACAAAACAAAAATGAGACAAAAAAATGAGACAAAGGACAAAAACAAGTCAAAAACTTACATACAGGACACAAATGACACAAAAAATGACAAAAGTGAGAAACAAAACAACAAAAAATAGACAAGCGAGACAAAAAACACAAAACAATAAAAATGATGCTTAAAACAACAAATAAAGTGAACCACAAAATGGCACAAAAAAAAATGGACAAACGACAAAAATGAGACAACAAGGAAATCCAAAACAATAAAACTTGAGACAAATGAGACAAATCAAGGTTGAAGGTTGAAGGTTGAAGGTTTCTTTATTTTACCAGATGGTAAAATTGTTGTGCAAAAAGGAACTCAGTGATCCCAACAACAAATGAAATGTCAAAACACCCAACAAACATTCATGCCAGACAAATCACAACAAAAAGCATCATAAATCAGAAAAAGGGAAAGGGAAACTGCTCCAACATATCCTGATCTACCTAAAAACAATCTGCACAAGAGTGTCCACCTGGTGGACTTGCAGTTAAGCATTAAATAGCTGAAGGTACAAAACTGCACCTATAGCGTTTTGTCCGTCTCTTAGGGACCACAAGCCGGCAGCCTGAACGAA
>NC_067123.1:678577-813469 GCF_021347895.1 Acanthochromis polyacanthus
TCTAGGTTTTGTGAGTTCCTTGCTGACTTTGACAAAAATTTCACACACGATGAAAGGCGAGACCTCACACAAATAAAAGCGAAGGACATTCCCAAGTGCTTTAAGAGCCACTGCTTGAAGTTTGACTATCAGACTGCACTGAACGCTCTAAAAGAGTCGTGGGCTTTGTGGCTCATCTTCCATGAAGGCACATCAGCCAGCATGAAGACATCGACATACTGAGCAAAAACCTCAACAGACACTTGGAGGAAACTGCAAATGACATCCTGCATGGCAGAAGCAACAACTTCTATGACTACATTCGACAGGCAAAAAGCAGAACCGACTTGTACTGCATTGACAAACACCAATGTGACTACGGAGCGATAGCATACTGGAAGAGTGCTGCAAAGTGTGACCCTTTCTACAGCGCTGTGGCTCTTTATAACCAAGCGTACATCACCATGAACCTCACAAAGAAAGACTACAAAGCTGAGGCTAAGAGATTACTGGAGGAGGCCAAGACTGCGGTGGATGTCTTTCTGTCAGAATCTACCAACACTATGATGTTCTGCAACCTGTCAGTGATCAGGACTTTGAGCCGCACCACAAAAACAGCAATCTGCAGGCACAAATGACCGCCAGGATGAATATCTTCAAAGCCTGGAAGGGATACATTGAAAATGCAGTGGCAGTTCTGGAAAAGCTTGAAAGCAACAAAAAGGAGGCAGTTGCTGAGGAGACTAGTGTGTACAAGCTTTCAAAAAACAAGGATCCCATCACAACTCACGAGCTGTTGGTCCTCTATGAGTACGGCCTTGGCATCGTGTTCGAGGTCAAAAAGAAGCCAGAGTTCTCCTATGATGCGCTCGCATGTTTCCTTCTGGGCGTGTTTCAGGTGGCAGCAGGCGTTCTTGTTTGTGCTCTTTCCGGTGGCATCGCCAGCCAGTTTGGACTTGGACTGATCAGCGAGGGTGTGTCCGACATGATTCAAGGGATCAAAGGCATGATACAGGGAACCTTCGACTGGGCCGAGTGGGCCATCGCCAAAGCCATCAGCATCGGGGTGTCGCTGGTCTTCGGTGGACTCAGCCGACTCAGGAACGCTGCGAGTGCGGTGCGTAGTGGTGCCAAGGGTCTGATGGCTGGTGCAAAGTGCAGCTCCTTCACGGTGAAACATTGTTTGACAAATGCAGGCAAGTATGCCGTTCAGGAGCTGGGGAAGCAGGGATGCATGACTGCTGTGGGCTATGCTATTGACAAGGGACTGAACGCTGTGTTCCAAAACGCTCTCCATGATCATTTCAAGAAAAGACGACTTCCCTGATTAAATCCAACAGCAGCCTGGACACGCCCTGAAGGATCTTGTTTGCTCCGGAGTGCCAAAGACGCCATGGAAAATGGGATGACAGACTACAGAATTGTTGAGGATTGTGAGGAATCTATGCGTCAGTCAGTGAACATGTTGACCAGCAGCGTTATTCCTGACCTGCTGATGGACTGCACCACAGTCACAAAGGCTCTCAACACACTTTCAGAGGTGTGCGGTACTGTAACGCAGCACATACAGAGCAAGAAGACTGCTGGGAGAATGCAATATGTGATGAAGGGTTTGGAAATTGCTAAATATGTTACAATGTCAGTACAAATACTGCAGTCGTACCCCACAGAGAAGGTCATCAATGATACCTTCGTCCCTAGGTTTTTGGAAAGCATGAAGCCATTGACACAAGAGAAGTACGACCGACGGACGGCACAAGCTGCCAAACGTAAAGCGCTTAAAAGAGGAGCTTCTCGAAGCCATCGCAGAGAGTGTTTCCAGTGAATTCATCAGTGCCTGTTCCAGACACATGACCGCCCTCATGAACAAAGCCTGCATGGCTAAAGTGACCTTTGTCGCGGCAGCGCCGTCAGCAACCTTCTCGGCAGGACCGACACCCAGAGCTTCTTCACCAACCAGGTGTACAAGCACCAGGTGAGACAAACCTTGCAGAGTCGCTGCCAGGACCTGCCCGAAGAAGAGAAAAGGGACTTGAAGTTATGTCGACGATATCTGCGACATTAACCGTCCAGCCACAGCGGTGGACATCCACGTCCTCACCCAGAGTGAAGCCCTGAGGGCAAAGGCATCAAGCTGATCGTGGTGGACAAAGATGGGAAGAAACTCTCCCAGGATTACTATCCGGGGATGGACGAGTCAGCTGGAGACATCGTCCTGCAGCTGAGGAAGGAGCCGGAAAACCCCCAGAGGTGAGTGAACCTCTCCCAGTGTGGCCATGGAGGAAACAACAGAACAGAAATACTCCAGTACTGGAGAAAAAATACAGAGCAGAGGAAAAAAACACTTGATTACTGCAGGAAAACGATGATGGTGGTGTGGTGGTGATGATGGTGATGATGATAATGATGGTGATGGTGATGATGATGAGATGATTATGATGATTTTGGTGATGATGATGATGAAGAGTACTCCAGTAAATATACTCGGTTACTTTGTTGTTGAAATAATCTCAGGATCTTCAACCTTCTCAACATCTGTGCTTCGTGTTTTCCAGATCAGAGGGATTTTTCTCAAAGATGACCAAACGGGTCCGTGGACAACAGAGTCCATCCACCGGACATTTTGAGATTGTGCGGCCGGATGGTTCCGTTGAGCCAGTGTACTCTGAGGGTCACAACTGCCTGTATCACGCCGTTGCCCAGGCAACCAGCACAAACCCCAATACCAGAGAAGAGGCGGCGATCCTTCGCAACCAAGTCAGACAGACGGTAAGTTTCAGTGTTCGACCAAAGAAAAGCACAAAATCACATCAGCTGTGTTCAACCTCTGAACTGCAGCTCATTTCCACTCACTGTGGGCTCTTTTCCCACTAACTGTGGGCTCATTTCCACTCCAATCTAAAGTCCTGCAACTCTATGGAGTCATGAAATAGAAATGAGAAGAATTCTTTAGTCTTAAATGCCGTTAATCATACAAACTGCTGTAGTTTCCAGATATTCCCTATACACCTCACAGTCATCAGTAGATGCTACAGTTTCCGATGTTCCATAAACTCCTCACAATCACTGTTCACTGTACAGAATATTTGATGGTCTGCTGTGTCGCAGCAATCTGAGGCCATGTTTAAAATCCTACATGGTGAAATGATCTCTGGTTGTTCTTCTCAGCTTCTAATTGATGTGGACCGATACGCTCCGGTCCTGAAGCTGCAGAGAGGATACGAATCATCATAACACTTCATCTGGAAAATACTTAATCATTGGAGGCTGCAGAAGACCCGAAAGGAGGCCAAAGACCGGTATAAAGAGCACCTGAACATGACGCGACAGGACGATTAACTGAGAACGATGCATCTGTGATCAAAACTTACAAGCTGGGAATGGTTGGGACGTACAATGAGTAAGTTCTCCTCAAAACACTCCACCAAAAACTTCATAAAATATAAAAACACACCGAGTTCAACTCGTGTTTTAGTCTGTAGTACTTTAATTTTAACAATTTTTTTACAGTATTTCATAAAACAGGTTGAATTTGCATGTCTATGTAAAACAGCGTTCATGATTATAGAAGAATAGAAATACTTTATTGATCCACAGCGTTGTTTCAGCCACAGCTGCTGGAAGGTGATGTCTGTTTCTTACAGTGTTCTAAAAAGAAGTGACAGTTTAGGTTTGACTGGAATTAATGAAAGCTCACTCTGAATGCGTTTCTCCTCCGAAGTATAAAATTTTGAGGAAGGAGAACGGATCTACCAACGTCAGACGGGACAACAACAACAACAACCGCTCTCCGGTGAATGCTGACCACATCCCGCCCATCAACACCTTCCAAAGGGCCTCACAGATGCTGCAGGACCTGGACGCCATCGCCAGACAGGAACTCCAGCAGAAGAATCCCAAACTCTATGAGATGATGGATGGCAAAGGAACCCACGGGCTCTGCAGAGAGGTTCTCACTCCACATCACCAGCTTGCCCTGACCACCGGCAACGGAGACGATGCTCACTTGATCAGGTGAGAGTCCCTGTCCTCAAGTACGAGCTGATCCCTTCAGGGAACTGAGGTCCTGTTGTTCTACCTCGCAGGCAGACGTTGGCTGAGAAGTTTGTTCGAGGAGATGTGGTCAAAGGGATGAAGATGTCACTGATGGCGTCCAATCCAGAGATTTCCCAGAGACTGATCAGGCATGCAGGTACAGAAATGTCTGGCTCGTTTGTCACCATGGAAACCGTTTCATATCAAAGTAGAAATAATCAGAAGAAAGGCTGCTCAGCATCTAGCAAAGTCTTCATCCTCCTGGAGGTTTCCTCCTTTAGAGCTTTTCAACATCCAATCAGGATCAACTTAATTTGGCTTTTCTAACAAGAATGTACAAAAGACTCTTTCATGTCAAAGTGAGAAAGGATCTCCTCAATGTAACGTCAGTTAATTATAAAGATCAAATGTAAATCAGTGATTCCATCAGAGTTCCAGAATGGAATGACATGGGTGATGTCAAAATTGTCTTTTGCTTTTCAGTACTTTAAATTGGGATACAAGTATTAGTAGTCATTCCAATGGTAGTATTATGTATGTTTTGTTCTTGTTGAAATGTTAGTTGTTAAAGGTGACTACCTTCAAAAAGTGTAATGACATGTTGACATCCATTTGCAATGCATACATGTAATTATAACATACACATACAAATTACATGCACTAACTTGAATTCAGGGAGCTCTGTAGTAGTTCATGCTTCATTAATTTAAAAATAACAACAATAATGTTGAATTTTACACTATCAGTGCAGTGGGATTAAACATGTTAAATTTAATTATACAAAGTCATGTTACAAGCAAAAGAACCTATACCCAAGTTATAACTTAGGTATACCTAAGTTATACCATTACACTTTTTGAAGGGAGTCACCTTTAAGAACTAACATTTCAAAAAGAACTAAACATACATAATACTACCATTGGAATGACTACTAATACTTGTATCCCAATTTAAAGTACTGAAAAGCAAAAAACTATTTTGACATTACCCATGCCATTTTGAGTAAGAATATTTCAGTAACTACAACTATAACCCTGCTGCTTTTTTTGTACAGTGGTAGAAGACAGATGGAACTGTCTAGCAGAAAAATTTGGGGTCTCTGGGACCTGTCCCACACTGAGATTTTTGCCACCAAAAATAGCCAATTAAAAATCTCGTCCAACTTTGGGAGCTCATATTTTCCAAACTGAGGTACCTAGAAAGCGCCAGTTTGCTAAGTTATCACACAAGTTTGTGTAGAATGGAACCCAGGGGTGTTAGAACACTTCTGTGCAGTATTTCTACTACTTTTAAGGTCCCAAACCCCACTCGTGAGTAGGTATCTCTTAATTTGTAGCATTTTTAGCAAGCCCCCATGGCCTGCAGAGTGTAGGGAAACACCTGGGGATGTTTGTGTGGCACTAGCTACATGCAGAGGCCTTGTTTACCAACTCACAGCTCTCTGGTATATCTAGAGGCTGAGAAATAACCACTTAAAGTTGCAAAAAAAACGCTGGCGAGGCTTTTTATAGCCCAAATTCTGAGAATTTCAGAGCCCCACAACTCAGAAACTATTTCAGCTACAGGCCTACAATTTTGCATAGAAAGTACAGCCATGGCCATAAGTTTGGACACAGCATGACTTACTATGTCTGTTTTGATGTCTATTACAGAACACAATTAATATTTTTTGACAGCACCAGTTTAATTAGTCAACAAATCAACAAGGGATATAATATTATCAATAAATTCCAACAATTGGAACAACTTTGTTCCCAAAACATAATAGAAGAAAATAAAAAAAATGCAGTACTTTCACAACCGAATTTGGTAAGAATAACAAAATGACACCAAACTCTTTTGATGTTTTTTTTTAAATATGAAACTTAATATAGTCCTCAGGAGTTGTGTACTGTATTGTAAGTGACAATTTTGTGGTATTTTCTAAGATTCACAAGCGTCATGGTACTTGTGTCCAAACTTATGGCCATGGCTGTACTTTTGTGACTATCTAATGGCATACAAATTTAGGCCTAATTTGAAAATGGTGCAGCAACACCCCAAGGAATATCTGGTCATTTCACCTGGAATGACCCAGGAGTCTTTATCCTCCAATCACTGACCACAGATCATCCATTAATAACTATTGACTTCTAGAACCAACTGCCTGCTATGAGTTCAGTTAGAGTCTCTTCAAAGAGGGTTCATACTTGTCAACCAGTTATTTTATGTTTTATTTCTAACTCTAACTTTGTAGAAATCAGTTTTACTATGAATGATTCAGTGTTGAAAAGCAATAAAAGAAGAAAACATCCAGCTGGGTCAACACTTTGTACAGTCCTGCAGATGAATGACAGTTATTCCAACCAGCCAGGACAGAACCGTCTGGTGAAATATCCTGATTCTAAGCTCAGCGTTGGTTGATTTTCCTGAAGGACCAAACATCAAAGATGAAACAGAGGACTATCTGAAAGTAGAAAATCAGAAGATTCTGTTTCGATGGTTTCAGGCTGCTAAGTGTTGTCATTGTGGAGATGTTTAAAGAACAGTGGTTCAGACAGTGAACATATTTCTGTATTTAATGGATCAACACTCCTCAACACCAGTCCTGTTCTGTCTCCGTGACAGAAAGTCAAGGTTTTCTCATTACTCCGATGTTAAATTAATGAAATATTCTGTGTGTGATCTCTAAATTTGTTTGGTTCAGGACTCCCCCCGCGAGGCAGAAGACGTGACGTGATCTCCAAAGAGGCAACTCGGCATTACCATCACATCGGAGACAAACTGCTGGTGGAAAAATACTCTGAGATGGGAGTGATCGACCGGCAGGGAAAAGAAAGACTCAACAGTTGGTTGAATGAAGGAAAACTTTTCTCTACCAACACACCAGAATATCACGAGCTGCTCAACAACCTCAGAGAGTTGAAAAAGAGTCGGGAAAACAGATGAGTTTGACACAAAACCACTGCAGAGATACATTATCACCACAAAGACACAAAACAACTGTTAGGATTTTTTAAAAATTATTTCTATTCAACATACTTAATAGTGATATACACACTGCATTATGTGCTACATAAAAAGTTGTGTTGACCTGTGAATGAATGAGAGGTTCTCAAGCAGCTGCTCCACTGAACAGTAACAAAGATGAATAGTACCAGGTCAAACAGAGAGCAAGTACATCCACTTACAGTCAAGACACATCAGATGCGCAAAAATGCACTGCAGACACACAAACCCATGCACGCTCACTGCACACTTACACACACATACTCAATAATCAAGGCCACCTTAAGACATAACATCATGTGAAGAACATAAAACTGATAAAAAAATACTTGAGACCGGAGACACACAGTCACCCACATTAAAATAATGATACCACAAGACTGAGAAAGTAGACGATAGCTAATGCATATGACTGTGATAATGGACCATGGTTAATCATGAAGACCTAAAGACACAAATATACACGTCATTCATAATAGAGAGGGTTTCTCTTTCCGTACCTGGAACTGATGGATTGGAGGATCATATGGTGAGAGGCTATAGACCAGCCTGTCCACCAGTGAGAGAGAGTAAGTCTAAACCACAGCCCTTCTCCAACAGTTTTTGACCAATGAGATTGTTGCACATTTTCACAAATACACTCTGTACACTGTGATTTTCAGCCATTACTGGGAAGACACCTTCAGGTTAGCACCTCTGTTTAACTCTAGTCCTCTGAACAGTAATGGTCCTTGATCAAGCTACTTGATGCAGTATAAACAACCTCAACTGAGAGAAGTTGCCTGTCTTCGCTCTCTAAAATGAACTCACTCAACAGGTTTCTCATTTTAGTCATTTCTGTCTCTCAAGAACGTTCAAATGTTCTGCTTTATATAGACACAAAGCATGGCAACAAAAACTGTGTCTTTGAATAAAAAGCACGACTTTCATTAGTGGATCACTGAAATGACCCAATACTCAAAAGGTATTATGCATTTTTATGGGACGACTCAGTTTTAAGGGTTAGTATGGTATTCCCTATGTGTTTAGTATTTGGGCTGTGACTTTAGTATTTGGGCTGTGACTGTACGAAAAGAAATTGCACTTTAAGACCTAAAACACACACACACACACACACACACACACACACACACACACACACACACACACACACACACACACACACACACACACACACACACACACACACACACACACACACACACACACACACACACACACACACACACACACACACACACACACACACACACCATTTTAGATTTCTTCTAGTTATTTTTATTATTATGAACAATATCCTCTTGTTGAAAAAAAAATGACATAACATATGTGTAGACTCCTGGTCCTAGGAGGTTAAAAGTGTATAATCTGCATACAGTGCTGTGAAAAAGTATTTGCCCTCAGGCAGTTGTTTAGTTTTATCATCCACACCTACTTATGATTTCTGCCAGACTTGTTGAATCTAAGCATCACTAAATAGAACCTGTCTGGTATTGTGAAGTAACTAATGGGGCTCAAAAAGCAGCACATGAAGCCACGTTCTAAAGAGACTGAAGAACAGATGTGAAACAAAGTCACTGACATTTATCATTCTGGAAATAATTACAAAGCCATTGCTGAGGCTCTGGGACTCCAGAGAACCAAAGTGAGAGTATTTATGCACAGAAACAGAACAGTGGTGAACTTTCCCAGGAGTAGCTGGCCTACCAACAGTTCTCCAAGAGCGTGTTGATATCTAATCCAGGAGTCACAAAATGACCCAGATGAACATCAAAAGATCTACAGATCTCAGTTAGGGAGAAAATCACATCCATGGGAGAGTTACAAAGATCAAACCACTACTGACCAAAAAGAACAGAAAGGTTGGTCTGGTATTTACAAAAAATTATCTCAGTTAACACCAACACTTTTGGGATAACATCCTGTGGACTGATGAGTCAAATGTGGAACTTTTTGGAAGACATGAGTCCATTACCTCTGGTATGAAGCCAATATTGCATTTGACAGATGAAAATGATACCAACAGTGAAACATGGTGGTGGGAGTATACCCCATCATGAAAGAACACAGGCAGAAAGGTAAACGGAGCCATGCCATGGGACGGCATGGCTCAGTGGGTAGAGTGGCCATCTTGTAACTGGAAGGTTGCCGGTTCGATCCTCAGCCCGTTGTGCTCATGTCGAGGTGTCACTGAGCAAGACACCAAACCCCTAATTGCTCCTGATGGGTTGTGGTTAGCACCTTGCATGGCAACTTCCGCCATCAGTGTGTGAATGTGTGTGTGAATGGGTAAATGTGACATATCATCATGTAAAGCACTTTGGATAAAAGCGCTATATAAATACAACCATTTTACCATTTCCTGCACTAGTTGTGGACAAACTATACGTAGATGGGCAGCTATTTCGAGAATCTTCCATTACCCCCTGGCTCTTCTAATAACAATAATAAAAAATCTTAAATACTTAGTATACCACTTAGTAATTTAGTTTAGAAAACATAATCAACAAAAAAAAAAAATCAAAATCACACAAATGTAAATGTGTCACTCTCCTTATCTACACTTCCCACTGGAGAACCCCCTCCTCCTACTTTTCTGTCTCTCCCTCTCTATATGTTTCCCTTTACCCCTCTCCCCCTCTCACACACTCACCCTCCTCACTTTCACTCACACCCTATGTACCCCCCCATGTTTATTGTGCTTGTATGTTTTATAACGTGTTTGTTGATAGTTTTTCTGGCAATGTTGTGCTATTATATAATGCATATATAGATCCTGACTTGCTATGTACATCTCTCTCCAACACCCACAGCTCACAGACAGCAACAAACAGCTCACAAGGACACACACAGACGATATTCTATATTGCTACTTATTCAATGACTGAACTTCTTTATGTTCAAGTTAAATATTGTAGCCTGGAATGTTCATGGCATACAGTCACAAACAAAAAGAGTTAAAATTATGGACTATGTCTCTAAATTAAAAGGAGATATTTTGCTCCTCCAAGAAACGCATTTACTACAATCAGAAGAAAAATCTCTATGAGATTGTAATTATAATATCATCTTTTCATCTTGTTATAACGGCAGACAAATAGGGGCCTCCATTCTAATCCATAAGAGAGTACCATTCACTTTAAATAGCACAGTAACGGACTCAGAGGGCAGATATATTATTATCCAGGCATCAATCTTTAATAAATTATATTCAATTTCAAATCTGTACGCCTCGAATAATGATGATCCAGCCTTCTTTCACGTGGTTTTCTCCCACTTAGCAGACCTATCTGCTAACTCAACAACCATTATCGGTGGCGACTTCAACATAGTATTAAACCCGTCACTAGATCGATCTAATAGTCCAATACATGCAAAACAACGACAATCGGCTAAAGTCATGCAGGATTATATGAAAGATTTTGGACTAGAAGATGTCTGGAGACTCAAAGACCCAACAAAGAGGGACTATACTTTTTTATCTCAGGTACACCAAACATTTTCAAGAATTGACTTTTTCCTCTCAAATAACTCTATCGCACACAAAGCTACTACTAAAATTCTCCCAATCATTATCAGCGACCATGCACCAATATCTCTCAGCCTGCAAACAGATTCCATCCCTAAACCTCCTCAGACTTGGCGCCTAAACATCTCTCTACTCGAAGACCAGGAATTTGATCGAATAATAAGAAGTGAGTGTGGGCAGACTTTCTAAAAAAAAAACAGTGATTCTAATGATGTATCTCCATCTTTACTTTGGGAAACTGGAAAAGCCGTAATCAGAAGCAAAATAATATCGTACTCCTCGTACAAGAAAAAAAAAGGATCAACAACTACAGTAGGAAACTGAGGGAAAAATTAAAGAACTTACAGAGAACTATGCAATAAATCCAAGTGATCAATTATGGTCTGAACTACAAAATGTTAAACTACAACTTGATAATATCTTATCAAAGAAAACAGAGTTCTTATTACAACAACTGAGATATGATTTTGAACACAAAAATAAATCAGGAAAATTTCTTGCCAACCAACTCCAGCGCAATAAAGAAAAATCCTTCATAACAGCAATTCAGGATCCCTCAGGAAAATACACTCAGTCACCCCAGGAAATTAGACTTTCTATAATTATTACCGAAGTTTATGCTCATCAACAGTTAACCCAAACGAAGAAGATATTCATAACTTTCTTGACAATCTAAACTTGCCTGAATTAACATCAGATTACAGAGACAAACTAGATGCTCCATTGTCTATCAAAGAGTTACAGTGTGCATTAGACAGTGTGCCAGCAGGCAAGGCACCTGGTCCTGATGGCTTCCCTGCTGAATTTCTTAAACATTTCTGGTCAATGTTAGCACCCCTTTTCTTCAGGACAGTGACAGAGATTAAAAATAATGGTTATATAAGTTCGCACATGAATACAGCTGCAATGAAATTATTATTGAATCCAGACAAAGATCCTACACTTCCCTCCAGCTATCAACCTCTGTCACTAATCAACACTGACAGCAAAATTATCTCAAAAGCACTCGCCTCTAGGTTGGAGAAAATTATCCCGTCAATAATCCACCATGATCAAACGGGTTTCATAAATGGCCGACACTCCACCAACAATATCAGAAGACTTCTTAATCTAATCTCTTTGACGCAACACCACAACAAAGAAGCTATCGTTATGTCACTGGATGCAGAAAAAGCCTTTGTTACGAATAGTGGTGGGAGAACCCAAGCGCAGAAACCAACAGATAGACAGCGGGTGTTAGAGGCAAAAAGGGGTTTTATTGAATCAAAATCAAAACTATTACAAACTAAGGACAGGACTGTGGGGGCTGCACAAAACCAAACTACACTATACGAAAAAAACAGAAACACAGAGCTAATGAATGGTACTCACTGAATGACGAAAGCAAACAATTGAGGGAGCGAACAGGCAAGGATAAATCCACAACAAAAATCCACTGAGTCCAAGGTTTGAAAGTCCAAACAGGAGGGGGAAGCAGAAAAGTCCAAGCGGTTGTAATCCAGAGGGTGGTTGTTGTTGTTGTTGTTGAGGATGGCATGTGGAGTGTCAAAACTGATGCTCCCGCACCAACTAAGGGAAGCAGAGGGCTTTTATGAAGAGGAAGGGAAGCAGGTGCACCGAGTTGGCTGATTGCTCCTCATCTGAATCTCATGCCGCACTCAGCTGTCCTCCAGTGGGCGAGCGGCCGGGAGAGAGAGAGAGAGAGACAGGAAGGCAAACCCAGGCAGGCGCTGGAATGGATTCCTGACAGCCTTTGACAAAGTTAATTGGTCTTTTCTCTACGCTGTGCTCCACAAATTTGGCTTCGGAGAGTCGTTTATCCAGTGGATATCGGCTCTGTACAACTCACCCAAGGCTACAGTCACCAGTGATGGGATCACTTCACAAAGTTTCAGTTTGCAAAGGGGAACGAGACAAGGATGCCCACTCTCTCCTTTATTGTTTGCAATCATTATCAAACCATTAGCAACAGCTGTATGTCAGAGCACTGATATCAAAGGTATCTGTGCTTTGGAGTCTGAACACAAAATTAACCTATATGCAGATGACATTTTACTCTACCTACAAGAACCGAAAACCTCAGTGAAGGAAGTATTTAACCTCATTACAACCTTCTCATGTCTTTCAGACTACTCCATCAACTGGTCGAAATCAATCATATTACCTTTAACAGAAAACTCATGGAATCCCACAGTCCAAAACTCGAATTATTCTATTCCTACTGGCAACATCAGATATCTGGGCATAAATATTTCCTCCAAACTCTCAGAGCTAGTTCACCTGAACTACACCCCACTTTTGGACAAAGTCTGTGAAGATCTAAGGCGATGGAATAACCTCCCCATCTCCCTTTTGAGACGAATAGCTACAGTCAGAATGAAAATATTATCTAAAATCAACTACCTCTTTTCCATGATTCCGTTTAAACCAGCATCAAAGTGGTTTCAATCGTTAGACTCTGCCATGGGTAAATTCTAAGAACAAAAAGGCTAAAATAAGTCTGACCACCCTCCAGAGGAATAAATCAGAAGGGGGACTGAGAGCCCCCAACTTCATGTATTATTATTTAGCCAACCAACTACAATATCTCACCAAATGGATTCACCCACATGAAGAATATAACTCCTGACTGGAACTAGAACAGTTAGATTGTAACCAGATCAAAATCTCTGACCTGCCCTTTATCACTTCTGCCCTTAAACATCACTCCTGCTTCAAGAACCCAATGATCGCCTCCACCTTGTCTGCTTGGTGGAAAACGTTGGAGGTCACAGGCTCCCAATTAAAACCCAGCATACTGTCCCCAATCTGGCACAACCCTGATTTTGCAAACAATAAAATAGCTCTTTATTTCAGGACGTGGGCAGAGAGAGGAGTCACCCACCTCTATCACCTTTTTGATGATAACATATTTAGGACATATACAAACTTATTCCAAACATTTGAAATAAGAAATGGAAACTTCCTCCATTACCTACAGGTAAAGAAGACGCTTACAAGTAGAATTCCATCGCTTCAGTCTACTTCACAGCCAACTGATTTACAGCCACCGGAATTTGTCAAATACATTATGAAACTGTCTCCAAGAAACAAAAAGAACCTCTCAAAAATTTATAGTTTACTTTCAAAGACAGACTCTATTCACCTCCCAACTCACAAATGGGAAGAAGACTTGTCCAAATCCTTTGACTCCGATTCTTGGACCCAGATCTGTGAAAACACATTTAAAATGACAAAAAACACCAACTTACAACTGATCCAATTTAAGGTTCTTCATAGAACACATATAGCCCAATATAAATTATATAAAATGGGCTTCTCACACTCATACACATGTACTCAATGCACCCAAAACATGGCTGACACATACTTTCACGCTCTTTGGCTATGAACACCCGTCTATCAATTCTGGGCATTAATCACACAGAAACTCTCCGATATATTGGGCTGTGGGATTCCACATTCCCCGAACATTTGCCTAATTGGTGACCTAACGCTAACATCCTTACCAGACATTCATATCCAACCTACACTTGCAGCTATCGCCATTGCCAAAAAACTATTTTAGTTAACCGGAAAGATAAGAAATCCCTCAACATCTTCCACTGGCTGAACCTCCTCACAGAACACATTTCACTGGAGAGAACATCTGCTATCCGGAAAAAAAAATTGGACTCATTTAAAGGAAAATGGTCTCCATTTATTAATTCATTAAATATTAATCTATAGCTTCTGCTTGTATGTGGGCGTATGCCACTGCCCTCATAAAAAAAAATTGTGATACCTGTTCTGTCTGCGCGTATGGTTTAACTTTTCTCTGCTCTATTTCAGTTTATTAACCAATCAACTCTCAAAGATTGACAGCACCATTGACTTCAAGGCCGTGTGCATGCACTGGTGGTGTCCTTTCCCTATGGTACTCGGGGTTGCTCTCTGGCTCTGCAGGGTCGGGGTGGCTCGGGCCCCTCTCCCTGGGGGTGGGTATCTTCAGCGTCTCCCCCTTTGAGCTCTGAGTCTGCTGGGTCTGCACCCTCTCCCGGGGCCTCGGGGGTGTCGGCGGCTGATCTCTTCTGGGGCGCCTGGCTGGTCCTGGGGTTTGGGGTGGGTCAGTCCCTCCGTTGCTCCCCTGTCCCTTTTTTTTTTTTTTTGTCTGCAAGTCCGCTAAAAAATGACACCAACCACTCATGGTGTCATTGCTTAAGCTTCATGTGCAATTTTTTTTCTTCTTTGTGACTGTGACCATCACCGGCCCTCATGGCAAATTAACCTATCATGTTTATTTCAAGCTGTTTCCTACATTATGCCATTGAGGGCTGTGCACACCCAAGTGAAACATAAAACAAACACAGGACAGACAGAAAGGTGAGGCATAGACAGTGTTCTAAGAGAAAAGGTGTATTTTATTTGTTTGTACTCTTTAATTCACACCTTAAAACCATTTACAAATCTGAAACCCTTCACAAACACCTAATACGACAAAGTCCCAACTGGATCAATCATGAAGATGTCAGGAGGCCACAAGAAGGATAGATAGAGCAGAGTGAGATCCACAGACACTAACCCAGCAACCTCCACTGACTCATCAACCGGAGGAACACACTCTATTGAGTTTTGGTAGGTGCCGGTGTGGTGGGTCTGGCATACATGAAAACCTCCACCAAAAGGAGGGAGCTGTCCCCTCCAGCCCAAGGAGGTCCACCCAGCCCCCCCGCAGGAGCCACCAAGCGGAGACCCAGCCCAGGAGCCCGGAGCGACCCCCCCCGACACAGCCAGAGCCCCAAGGCCCGCGCAGCAGAACGGGCCATAGCGGACCCCCACGGCGCCCCACCGGCCCACAGCCCCACTTCCCCACGACCACCCGCCCCCCCATCCTCCCCCGCAACCCGACCCCCCGCCCCCCAGACCCCAAACCCCCGCCCCCCCCACCGTCCCACCAGGGGGTGGGACGGTGGGGGGGACACCCACCCACGCCACCCCCCTCCCCCACCATGCCGCCCACCCACAACCCACCCCCAACACCCCCCGCCCCCCCACCAGGCCAACCCCCACCCCTCGCCCAGCCACCCCACCCCACCCCATCCAACCCGTTGCTCCCCTGTCCCGACTGCTCTTCCCTACTCTTCCCTCCTCTCCTCCCTGCCCGCTCCTCCTCGCCCCTCTCCCTCCTCTGGGAGGGGCCTGGGGCCCTCCGCGGCTGGGGGGTCTGGTGTGTGGGCTGGGTGGTCTCTCTGGGGGGGTGGCTCTGGCCCATCTGGCCCCAGGCCTTGGTCCTGGCCTGCGTGCCGCCACTGGAGTCCAGTTTCTGCTGGCTGGAGGGCCCAACACCCACAACTATGGTGTTCGGTACCATTTGGTTATTTATTCATTTGTTTATCTTCTTTATTTGTTTGTTTTTTCCTGTCCTTCTTGTGTGTGTGTTTGTTTGTTTTTCCTATTGATGGGTAATTAATAGTCAGGAATAACACAGCACCTGATATTCTTCAGATGTAATAGCACCGCTTGCTAGTCCCTGTCCCTGTCCGTCCTGTCTCGTCCTGTCCACCCTTTGTTCCCCTGCACGTCACCACTGAGGTGTAGCACTGCCCTCCCTGGCTCTTAACAGGGAATTGTAATAAAGAATCTCGGCTTAGCTTTCAGGGAGGGCTGGTGATGGTCACACGCATGCACTAAATAATAAAATATTTGGCTGCAAGACTATAATATGCATTAGTCTCATAAAGTGTTGACACCCCTTCCATGGAGTTAAACAATGAGAATAAATCCAGACAAAAAAAAAAAAAAGGTGGTGGGAGTATGATGGATTGAGGACCTGGACGACTTGCCATAACTGATGGAGCCATGAATTCTCCTTTCTATTAGTAAAAGAATATCCACCCATCAGTTCAGGACCTCAAGCTCAAGTATAAATGGTTCATACAGCATGAAAATGACCAACAGCACACAAACAAATCCACGTCTGAGTGGTTCAAAAAGAACAAAATAAGGGTTCTGGAGTGGCCGAGTCAAAGTCTGGACTTGAATCCAATCAACTAAGATGCGGTGACAAGACTTTAAAAGGGCAAAAGCCATCTAATGTGGCTGAATTAAAACTATGTTGTAGAGAAGAGTGGGTCAAAATTCCTCCATGTATAAAAGACCGATCACACACATTTAACTGCAGTTGTTGCTGCCAAGGAAGGCCCAACCAGTTATTAGGTTTAGAGGGCAATTACTTTTTCACAGGGGAGATTCAGGTTTTAAATAAAATCATCATTTATAAACTACATTTTGTGTTTTATCTCTGTCTAATATTAAATAAATATAAATATTAGTCTGAAGATGTGGAACATTTAAGTGTGAGAAATGTGGAAAAATAGAAGACATCAGGAATAAATACTTTTCCACAGCTCTGTATAGACACAAGTTTAGACTTTAAAGGGCTGCAAAAAATGTGACTTAGACATGGGAGACTGAAGTTTACTACTTGTTTTCAGAACTCATTGGAGTTTCTTTCAGCCATGACCACACTTTCCCTTTCCCACTAAAAGCAATGTAAAAGTAAAAGTCCTGAGATCCACATTTTATTCAAGTAACTACAGACATGCTGGCAACAGAATGTACTTTTAGATTTAGAGGATTTACAGAAAATGTCCACTGTCAGAGTTGTATTATTACATTCCATGATCGTGATTGTTGTCAAAAAGTAAAATAAGAAACAATGTACATGTGTTAGATTTCCTTTGATCTGTTGTGAGGTCAAAATATAAAGAAGGACAAAATATACAACTAGAAATTCCAACTGCACTAAAGTAAATATGTTAAATTACTTAAATCAATTCTGTAGTTTTTATGTCTTAACTTAAAGAAAATAAATGGGTCATTTCTGAGGCACTCACAAAGGACATAATAATGTTTAATATTGAAATAACATTAATTGGGATCTTCTCTGTATCTGTGATTAATGTAATGAATTTTGTATGGAGAATTTTCACTTGTAATTATTTTTTTCTGACTTGAGAAAAGTAGAGTGTAAATACTTTACTGTTATAATTAGAAATATTCTGGAGTTACAAATGTAATCATTTGAGATTAAAGTGTCTCGTGTCATATTGTATTCTGCTGGTCTTATTTATTTCACATTTTACATTCATAACATGGGACTGAAACAACTAATAACAGATTAAACATTATGAAGGAGTAAATGAAAACCTGTGGTCAGATGGAGATTTAGCTGCTCGTAAACCGAATTGAAAGTGAAACTAAACCCTCAGCGAGTAGCACCAACAGTCCATCAGCTCGTTGACAGATTAAAGTCAGATCTGACCTGCAGAAGAAACTTCACAGAGCAGCAGCAGCAACAACAACTTCTTCATGTTGTTTCAGATCAGAAGTCCAGTCCAGTTCAACTGTCGCTGGTCCAAAGCTTGTTTCCTGATTTTAGGGAAGTGAGTTAGTTGCTTTTTTCCTGAAACCTTAACACATAAAGACTCAGAGAATCAGTGTCCAGAAGTCACAAGACTTTAAACGCTCTTTGAATAAATGAGCCCAAAAGATGAGGAAGTGAAGAAATTTCCGAAGAAAGTTAAGGAAACCTGATCTTACACCGCTGAGCAACAAGTTCCTCCTCTCTTTTTTGAACCCCCACAATTTAATGCTGGAAAACTGTCAACAGACATTTTAGACAAACCTGTAATCATTTGTGAGACCAACTGTGAAATTTGTGGAAGTAGAAAAAAGACAGATCTCACTGTTTTTTGTTTTGTTTTGTTTTGTTTTGTTTTGGGTTTTTCTTTTGTGCATGTACAACACATTATACCAGGTCCAGATTTTTTTTTTTTTTTTAAAGAGAAGCATGTTTGATTGCAATATTAAAAGAAACCTAATTTACTGATTTATATAAACTCATTCATTTGCAAACATTGTTTTTCATGAGTTGCTAAATGTCGTCTGAAAACGCACTTGTTCCACGTAACGTTTAACGCTTAGCTCCTTTCAGAACTGTGTGTTTCTTAAAATGCTTTTACTTATTCATTTTATTTTACTCTGGGGTCATTCCAGGTGAAATGACCAGATATTCCTTGGAGGTGTTGCTGCACCATCTTCAAATTAGTCCTAAATTTGTATGCCATTAGATAGTCACAAAAGTACTTTCTATGCAAAATTGTAGGCCTGTAGCTGAAATAGTTTCTGAGTTGTGGGGCTCTGAAATTTTCAGAATTTGGGCTATAAAAAGCCTCGCCAGCGTTTTTTTTGCATCTTTAAGTGGTTATTTCTCAGCCTCTAGACATACCAGAGAGCTGTGAGTTGGTAAACAAGGCCTCTGCATGTAGCTAGTACCCCACAAACATCCCCAGGTGTTTCCCTACACTCTGCAGGCCATGGGGGCTTGCTAAAAATGCTACAAATTAAGAGATACCTACTCACGAGTGGGGTTTGGGACCTTAAAAGTAGTAGAAATACTGCACAGAAGTGTTCTAACACCCCTGGGTTCCATTCTACACAAACTTGTGTGATAACTTAGTAAACTGGAGCTTTCCAAGTACCTCAGTTTGGAAAATATGAGCTCCCAAAGTTGGACGAGATTTTTAATTGACTATTTTTGGTGGCAATAATCTCATGGTGGGACAGGTACCAGAGACCCCAAATTTTTCTACAAGACAGTTCTATCTGTCGTCTATCACTGTACAAAAAAGCAGCAGGGTTATATTTGTAGTTACTGAGATATTCTTACTCAAAATGGTATGGGTAATGTCAAAATAGTTTTTTGCTTTTCAGTACTTTAAATTGGGATATAAGTATTAGTAGTCATTCCAATGGTAGTATGATGTATGTTTTGTTCTTTTTGAAATGTTAGTTGTTAAAGGTGACTACCTTCAAAAAGTGTAATGACATGTTGACACCCATTTGCAATGCATACATGTAATTATAACTTACACATACAAATTACATGTACTAACTTGAATTCAGGGAGCTCTGTAGTAGTTCATGCTTCATTAATTTAAAAATAACAACAATAATGTTGAATTTTACAGTATCAGTGCAGTGGGATTAAACATGTTAAATTTAATTGTACAATGTCATGTTACAAGCAAAAGAACCTATACCTAAGTTATAACTTAGGTATATAAGTTATAACTTATATACCCCCCCAATAAAACAAAACTGCACATCCATCTAAATATCCACACACAGAAGAATCATTACTTATGTGTGTTTGGTTTATTTTCATTTTGTATTGATGTTCTTAACACATTTGTCCTTTTATCATTTGCTGCTGCAAACTTCCCCACTGTGTGATTTATGAACTCTTATGTTATTCTAATATTTAGCACACTGGGGAATACGAGTGTTCAGGACATTGTATTTTCATTTATATTTTATTTAAAACTTTTTCTGCACAATGACATTTAATGTATTCAGGTTACTGATAACTTGCATGAACTAATACCCTGATTATCTGTCAATAAAAACAAAAAATAATTGCATGACAAACATGTGGAGATAACAGTATTCTAATATCTAAATCGTTTCCTCAGAGTGCTGTTACCAATATTTTAAAAAAAAACTGCTCTCAGAACCCATGAATTGTGAATTTGAGTTCATGAAATCAGCGCTTAGCCTGGTGTTTAGTTTGACTGAACAGCTGGACATGGGAAACCAAAAACAAAGGTCTTTATTAGGCAAGTCAAGGGTAATGTACAAGTGATCCATCTGTGTGGCAACAAATCCAACTAAGGAAGATAAACAGCAAAAACCAGGAACAACGGACATCATACAAAAGGAGTTAAGTTAACCAGTAAATGGAAACTAATTTTTGATAAGGATCTATATTTAATAGAATAGAATAAAATAAAATATCTTTTATTAGTCCCACAAGGGGAAATTTGCAATGCCGCAGCAGCGAAGTGACAGTAGGAAAAATCAAGAAAACACAACTATAAATTAAAGAATTAAGATATATGCACTATATATACACAATACAAATATGGAAAAACTGAAGAACACAAGAATACCAAACACAAATTTAAGAAGATATTGACAATGAATTGCATTTGATTGCATTTGCACATGACAATGTTTGCAAACTGTGAGTGAGTGTGTGTGTGTGTGTGTGTGTGTGTGTGGTCTGTTGGGAGCAGTGCTGATTATAAAATCTGATACCAGCAGGAAGGAAGGACCTGTAGTAATGCTCCTTCACATACCCATGGTGACGGAGTGTGTCACTAAAAGAGCTGTCCAGTGCCCTCATCGAGAGAAATATGCGTAAAACATGAAAACACAAGCAGAGCAAACTTGGGAATAGCTGGAAAATTTGGCAACAAGAAGTAGAAAGACAATCTGTTGAAGAGTGATCTGAGAACCGGTGTGTTTCTACTGTGGAAGGAGGTTAATGGATCAGCTTCAGGTGATTGATATTAGAGGAGGAGCAGGTGAGAAAGCAGCAGTCAGAGGATGAAACACCCACAACAGAAAACTGAGCAGGAGACATAAAGGAGAAAGAAAAAGACACAAAAATACCACAAATACAACAGCAGCCGCTATGACACTAATGTGTGTTTGGACAATGATGGCAAAGGAATACACATATTTTATAATCTGTAAACAGTATTTCATGGATATTTATACTTATTTATTATTATTTATTTATACAGAAGAGTCTATTGTAGACATGCAGTATGTGTTCAAACTGTGGCAATAATCAAATAAAGTTGTTCTCGTACCTGTGGTCAGACTTAGAACCAATCAGATGTTATTGTCTGATGGATAAGAAACTAAACAAAGTGTCCACATTTTGCACAATACTGGACACAAAATGAAAGTGGAGAGACAACAGTGTCCAACCCGGGTCAGTTGAAGAGGCTTAATAATTGCAAAACAGAGTCAATTAAGGCTTTTGACAGAATCCCAACTTCACTGGAGTTTACTCTCCTCCTCCTGTCTTCTCTGAGAGTCTGTCAGGACAGATTAAAAAATGAACAAGTTAAATAACTGGTCAGATGCTTAGGAGAATTCATTATACATTACTAATTATTAGATACTAACAATTAAAATGAGTAACAAGCTGGTGTTTACAGGCGAGCAAATATTATCTCAGTATACTGTTGAGTGTTTTTAGGTCCATTAATATCTGCAATGCATAAATGAAACAAGGATGTACTCACTGTGATGAGTTAGGATCTGAATGTCTGTCTGCAGAATCTGAGGCTGTCAGGACAGATTAAGAAATGAACAAGCCCGAATATCTCAACGGGTTAAGCGGGCGACTCATGTACAGGGGCTTCCCCGACTCAGCGGTCCGCATTCAGTTCCAGCTCATGGCCCTTCGCTGCATGTCTTCCACCGATTCTTCTCCCTCCTGTCCTGTCCGTCTCCACTGCACCTACCAAATAAAGCCGTAAAAGGCCCAAAAAATTACTTTAAAAAAAAGGAAATGAACAAGTTAAATATCTGGTCAGATGCTTAGTAGAATTCATTACTATTTATTGGATACTAACCATTAAAAGGAGAAATAGGTGTTTACAGAAAAGCAAATACTATCCCAGTATACTGTTGAGTGTTTTTAGGTTAATTTATATCTGCAATGCATAAATGAAACAAGGACATACTCACTGTGATTGGCTGCAATCTGAATTACTGTCTGCAGCAATCTGAGGCTAAAAAAAAAAAAAATTTCTACAGAAGAATAATCACATGATGCATTAAAGTAAACCCACATGGAGTTTGGAAGTGAAAGTCATAAGTCTGAGTTGACAAAGAAAGATGATAACCACCTTTGTGATACTCGTGAACTCTGACTGTGGTTCTGTCGAGCCGACTACCAGAAAGAAGCCCAGCTGTGTCAAACCAGCTTCATAGTATATGTAGCATTTATTATTATTTTTTCTTGTTAATATTTCTCCATCAATTATAACTGTAAGATTATTAAATAATGTTTCTCCACCAAATTAGAAAACATAGGATAGTTGTTTGCTCAAATGGGGTTAATGTTACTTTATACAAAATTTTTAAATATTCGAAGTGATATTCAGCCAGCGAAGTATTTAGATTAGACAAACATAACAATTCAGCGTAGGAAGCACCTCTTGTTGTCAAGAAGAGCTTTAAGAATTGTAGGAGAATTATTTAGCTTGACAGAGTTCTATGTTAAATTTAGATAATAACCTGTTTTTTGGTTACACCTAGTTAACCCTAGACAGGTGGATCATAACTTTGTCTATGCATTGTTTCACTGTCACTGGATGCTCCTGTGGATAGAAACAGATGGAGTACAGAACTGTGTGTATCTCAGGTTGTGTAATTCTACCTGTTCTCAGCAGAGAACTCCTCGCGTAGTGCACAAACTTCTTCAGCCAGTCAGGGTACATGTGCATGTAGTACTATTTATTCCTATCTAGTCTAGCTTTCTCTGTGTCCCATTTCAGTTTGGTGATGAACGCCTGTGGTTTTGAAGCGGTCCATGTCAGTGTCTGCAGGTCCAGCGCTATGAAGTCTTCACCATTATATCCATATTGATTAAAAGCCCTGATTTCTCCAGTTTCATCATCCCATTCACAGCCACTCAATTGCTGTAGGATGTGAGCACCTGTGGCACAGAGAGAGATTTTATTGGTTTACTGTTAAGGCTGGCTGACATGGACACAAACGTCATCTCAATAATCTTTTAACTGACAACCAACTACAACCTGCACTGCTCTCAGGAGATTGCACACTGAAAAACACATTGGTTACATGTTTGCATTATCCAGTTTGCTGCTGTAACAATGAAAATTTCTCAGTGAGTGTAAATAAAGGGTTATTGTTTTGTATTGTTATCACAAAATACTTTACATTTAATACGAACAGGCAGGAAACACCTTCAGTGTGTGTGTTAGACCTCAGAGATACACAGTTTTTGTGAGTAATACTGAATGTACAACTGAATTGTGTGTTATCTGCAGTGAATCTTTAATTCAAGGGGTATTTGCAGTTTAAAATTGTTTGTTGGTTGCTGACCAAACAGGCTATTCTGCAATATCAGCAAATGTTCGCACATTTACATTTATACGCCTCATAATAGTAACATAAAAATATACAGTATACTGCATTTGCACATCCATCTTGATGTACATATGCAATGATCTAACTTTGCCACAATGTTCCCATTTTGTGAGGATTTCATCCATTTTTATGTTTTAACAATGCATATGTTTGTGTTTTTTCCCCTGTTTTGACCCTGTGTGTCAGCTGTTCTTTGGTCTAACAGGGTGAACGTGCAGATGAACAATGACCAACATGTACAACAGATGCATTTATCATATATTACACATTCTGGACAATTATTAGCCTCACTGCTTTACCACAGACACACTGATTACTGACACAGAGGAGATTACAGCAGCTGTTGCAACTCACAGACAATCATCATCCTAAAATTGTGGAGGGATCAAAGTGAGACAGAAGCACAGAATGATGGGAAACTGAGAGTGAATTCCTAATAATAGTACATATTGTCACTGAGACCTATTGCAGAATGCAGGGATGTCATCAGGAGGCTGAAACCAACCACCCAGAATATGGAATGGATGGCTCTAGACAGGCAGAGGTGCACAATGACTGGGTTGATCCCACTGGGAAGGAGCCCATAAAATTAGAGCACCAACATACTTTCAGTCGTGAGCAACCAAAGCAAAGCAAAGCAGAGCTGCTTGAATTTAAATTCAACTGTCTCACAGCTGCCATGAAGGAGGAAAGCCTGGATTGAAAGCAGACCTCCTCAAATTCCAGGATCAGAAGGTTTTGTTAGATGATAGCAGATGAAAAGAGACACAAACCTGCAGCCAAACTAAGACACTTCAGGAATTCTCAAGAGAATGGAAATAAATCTAATGTAATCCATAACTTAGCACAGTCTAGGTTTGGTGACTTTGGCAGGATTAGAAAATGTACAGACAACACTTAAAGGTAATGTTACCTTCAGAGACAAGCAGACAAATGACAAATAAAACAAGATCTAAGAGTACAACTGATGTGGAACAGAAAGGGGCATCAGACTGAAGTACAATGAGGAGCTTTAAACTGAGAACACATCTGATGTGTAGCTCACAATCTTACAAGAATTTCTCTAAATCAAAGGCAACAGAGAGAAGCCATTACTGGACTTTAGGCAATTCCATCAAGCTACTGTAATGTCCAGGAAACTCTCATATGAAATGTCAGTAAATAAAGATATTGTGAGAAACTGGCTGTCCAGGATTTAATGATTGCAGGAGAACTCAATGGGGAATAATCAAATGATGTGCCTACAAGCAGGGCCGGCGGCTGGCATAAACACTCTATGCCGTTGTTTATAGCCACATCCACTTGAGGGGGCCACACCACAATAAGTGTGTGATTCGCATTTTGTCCCTGTCTTTATGGGCGTAACGGACGCGGGGTACGCGTGGGACATGTCCCCCGCACTTTCCACATCTGTCCCCTCTGTCCCCCCGCACTTTTTTCAGCCGTTACAACAGCTAAACCCGTTATTAGCATCCAGTAACGTGTTTTCCCGAGCCGTCTTTGAATGCACCATGAGCGCATGCTAACGCAGGTGTTCCACAGGAGACGTGCTGCTGTGCTGAGCAGTGCTGAACGTGCGTCTGGAGTAATGTTTAGCAAACCAACCAGAGCCAGCAAGAAGCAAAAAACTTTACACAGTTCTTTCCAAACAAACCGTGTAAGTTGTGTGACCTTGTTGGATGCAAACAATGTTAGACTTGTTAGCTAAATGATGACAAGGTAAAACGTGGCAATATATCAATATGTTAAGCTAGTTAACAATAATTTAAATGTGGTTGCCTCTGTTACATTACTTGCTAATTAGTTTATTCTTGGAATAAACCCAGTCCTCTTTCATTTCTGGGCAGAAGATGTGCTCACAATTGCTCTCCATGTATTTAAGTCTTTTGGTCCCAAAAGAGGAGAGTCAGGGAGGAGAAAAAAGAAAAGGCTATCTATGGCATAAATTTACAACTATTTTTACTGCTTCTACTTCTTTCTAATTCTATCTCAGAATTTTGATTTTCAGATTTTTTTTAATGATTATTTCCATAACAAAGAGCAGAGTCAGGCAGGAGATGGACCAGAGGCAGCGGCCAGCAGTAATGTTGACCATGCAGGGTCTGCAGAGGTGAAAAAAAATATCTAAGTGGCTGAGAAAAAAATATGTATCTATGGGTTAAAGTGATTTTGAGGTTAAATTCTACTGCAATTTTTACTCTTCCTAATGCTATTTCAGAAATTTTCTTACCACATTTTTTTTATGTTTATTGCCATAACAGAAAGAGCAGAGTCAGGGAGGAGATGGATCAGAGGCCAGCAGCAGGGACAAGGATGTAGGGTCTTTACAGGTAAGGAGAGATTATAACTTCCTGAAAATAAGATATCTATTGCAGGGAGAAACCAGGCAGTACTGATGATTTCATGTTCAGTGTTTGGCACCTTTGGCTACTCGTCCAGTAGATATTCAAGGGACATTGTTGTCAACTCAACTAGAGTTTGGCCACTAAAACTTTAGATTTTATAGTTTAAAGTTTTATACTTTATAGTTTAAAGAACTAGCCTAGTTGGTCCCCTGGTATTGTACTGTGGCTGTTAGGGATTATGTGGTTCTTTAGCCACTAAGGACGGTGCAATTAAATGTGAGAGAATGATAAATCGCTCTGAAAAATTTGTCCCCCTCACTTCTGAGATGGTGGTTACGCCCATGCCTGTCTTTATTCCAATGAAGCATAAGTCATCATGGTAACATATCAATTTAAACAGGCTTATTAGAAAACTATACGGGAAAAATACAGGAAAGAAAAAATAAACCAGCAGTCAGTTGGTGACTCCATGCTTCGTGCGTAAGTTAGGCTACTGTGACACCACGGCACCGTTTCAAACTTGATCGATTACACTGGTCTGGAGAAGCCACAGATGGAAAAGCAGTAGCACTAGAGATGGCATGATGGCTCCAAAAAAGAAGTTCAGGAGTGGGCTGAATATTTGCTGTTAATCATGTGCATGTGTGTTTTAACCCAATTACAAGCTGTGCACGTGATTTGGTAGTTGCCCTGTGCATGTTTTGGGGCCACAAAAAAAATCTTGCTTAGGGCCACCAAAGTCCTAGGGCCGGCCCTGCCTACAAGTAAAATTCTAGTAGAAAACTCAATTTATCCGTAAATAATTTCATAAAGCTACCAGCTTTTCTGCCTGCAAATGTTTTGAGTTGGGCAGATTTTAGCTTCACAGACGTAGTAGCAGTGGAAGCAAATCATTAAGCCTTGTTCTAAAAAACACTGAAGAAAGGCTGATATTTAGTGCAGTATCTTCCAACAGAGGGACAACACATTTCAGTAGTGAAAACATTTTAAAAATCTTACCTCCACTTTGGTTGAAGCGTTTCATCAAGCTGTCAATGGTGGCTGTGAAGAAGAGTTGGTTTTCATAGCATTCGTTAACGTAATGCTCCAGGTGTTCTGGGTTTTCTTTCATGAACTTTCTCGCCCAGTCATGTTTGATCTCAGCTGTCTTCATGTTGCTGTCACAGTAACCCACCAGAAATTCATCAACCAGTGCAGAACCCATAACCTCCGGGGAGTCTGGGACTCCAGAAGTTGCAGTGATGAAATACATCAAGGAGTGTTTCGCTGAAGGGAAAAGAAGGCTTTCAGGTTTTGAGTTTTATTGTCTCTTCATTTTTACATTTTTAAATCTATTAAATCACAACGGACTAGAAAAAAAAACACGAGAATATTTTAAAGACCCATTCCTATACTATTCCTCTTATCATATATGTGTTCAACAGAGATGTGCTCATGTGGAATGACATTAAATAAAATTTAAAAAAAATAGTATCCTCTTCCATCCCCGGTTCAAATCCCAGCCTGGGCCTGGGATCTTTCTGCATGGAGTTTGCATGTTCTCCCTGTGCATGCGTGGGTTTTCTCTGGGTACTCCGGCTTCCTCCCACAGTCCAAAAATATGCCGAGGTTAAATGATTACTCTAAAATTGCCCGTAGGTGTGAATGTGAGTGTGATTGTCTGTCTGTATATGTAGCCCTGCGACAGACTGGCGACCTGTCCAGGGCAGTGTTTCCCCTCCTACATGACCGATGAGGCGGGCCGCCACGCTGGTATAGGCCACCGCCACATTACAATTTGGTCTGCGCCAAAAAAAAAAAGAAAGTAATGCTAAATATTAGAAAGCATTGACACATAAGTCCAGTATATTTGCCGCTGAAATCAACAATCCAGAATGGCAGCCTTTTCTCACCGTGGCTGAAGACAGCAAGGCACATCCCCGTTGCGTACAAGAAGCGGCAGCACTCCATGGTTTCGTTTTTCGGGGCTAAAAGCAGGTGTGTATCACAGACATATGTCAAATTAAGTATCAAAACTATTGCATGTCATCAAAATAAAGTGAGCAACGCAGTGTAGGCATCGATCTCTCTTCCTTTACTGAGTTTGCTTACTGTTTTGTTGTCCGCGGCGATACGAATTGACAGTGACTGCAAAAATGGCTCCCATTAAAACATTTAGGCACGACAAAACCCGTTCTTATGAACAAGACAAATGATTTCAACGGAATATAAAGTTCCTAATTTCTTTTGATAAAATGATTTATAGAGTGCCCGAAATTATATCATTCAATGGCAAAACAAATTCTGTAATTTCAATGGTTCAGCGGCCCGCGGGCGGGCCGTTTTGATATCTGCAAAAGCATTTTTCAAAATAGATCGACACTGCCAACGCGATTATAGAAACACTATACACCCATGGAAAGCTTAGATTGATCAACATTAATCCCCATTTATATTTGATTTGCCTCATGTAATAAAGAGAGCATGTGTTCAAATTTGGTGTTTGTGTTTTCAAGAATGTTTACTTAAAGTCTTTAATTCAGCTGCCTGACACATATCACAGTGCAAAATTATGTATTCTAACTCAAGGTGTCAGGGCTCCCTCCTCACCCCCATCCTTCCCACCTGACATTCCCAAAATATCCCTTTTCCCACTTGCTCTTCTCCCCCCTCTCCTGTTTCCTCTGCCCTGCCTGTCCCTCATCCGCTTCTCTGCCCTGCCTGTCCCTCATCCGCTTCTCTGCCCTGCCTGTCCCTCATCCGCTCCTCTGCCCCACCTGTCTCATCTGTTCCTCTGCCCTGCCTGGCCTGTCTATTTTCATCTGCTCCCCTTTCCTGTCTTTCCCCTGCAGCTCGGTGCCTGAGTGGAGTCTAGCTTCTCCAGCTGACTCCACTCAGGCAATCAACTCCCTCCACGTTTCCCGGGCAGCTGACAACCATCTCACTAATGACTCACCACTGCAATAAAGACCGGCTCAATCTTCCACTCCCTGCCAGAGTATTGAACAAGAAACGATACAGTTCGGTTCGCTCTCTAGCCGCCTTCAGTATTTTCTGTTTTAAGTTCCGCCGTGTTCTTGACTTGTTTTCTCTTGCTTTTGTTTAGTTCGGCTGCCCGGGAACCCCCACTCCTGCCTGGAACCCCCACTCCTGCCTGGACCCCCACTCCTGCCTGGAACCTCCACTCCTGCCTGGAACCCCCACTCCTGCCTGGAACCCCCACTCCTGCCTGGAACCCCCACTCCTGCCTGGATCCCCCACTCCTGCCTGGATCCCCCACTCCTGCCTGGATCCCCCACTCCTGCCTGGATCCCCCACTCCTGCCTGGATCCCCCACTCCTGCCTGGATCCCCCACTCCTGCCTGGACCCCCCACTCCTGCCTGGACCCCCCACTCCTGCCTGGACCCCCCACTCCTGCCTGGACCCCCCACTCCTGCCTGGACCCCCCACTCCTGCCTGGACCCCCACTCCTGCCTGGATCCCCCACTCCTGCCCGAAGCTCCCCGCTCCTACGCCCTGGTTTTCCCCCACCTAGCCACCATCTTCACCCCACACAATAAACCATTTGCACTCAGCCAGCCCTGGTAGTGTGGTTCTCTGCTCTGGTCCCCCAGCCCAGTTCGTGACAGAATACTCTGGCCACAAAACGGACCCAGAGAGCCCACTACCGGGGTTGGACCCATCCTCTCCCCTTCACAACCCTCGCCGTCCCCGTAAGTGGAATCCCTCTGCTCTGCTCCTCGTCTGGTCACCGTCAGTCCTTCCCCAGCCACCATGTCAATGAATGACTCCAGCCCTCCGTCTCCAATCCACACAGGAGCCATCTTTCTCACCTCTGCTCCCCAGAACCGGACCCCGACCCCGACCTCTACTCCCCAGAACCGGACCCCGACCCCGACCTCTGCTCCCCAGAACCGGACCCCGACCTCTGCTCCCCAGAACCGGACCCCGACCCCAGCTCCCCAGAACCGGACCCCGATCCAGTCCTCGGTATCCCTGAGCCAGGTGCCGGCCCAGGATGAAGGTTCGTGCTATGTTTTTTTCTTTTCCTGCAAGGAAAACAGCATTTTCTTTTATGCCATAAGCGACCTCTGGTGGGAGTGGAGGGAGACTGGGAGGGAGAGCTCAGCAATCTTGGCGCGCAGGTTAGCTGCCCAGAGGCCCGAGCTAGCCTGCCGCCTACCCCAGGAACTACGGGACTTCCTGGACAGCTCCATCGCACTCCCCCATGGCAGCCACCCGCCTTCAGTTCCCGCGGTGGTCGACGCACCGCCTCCAGTTCCCGCGGTGGTCGACGCTCCGCCTCCAGTTCCCGCGGTGGTCGACGCTCCGCCTCCAGTTCCCGCGGTGGTCGACGCTCCGCCTCCAGTTCCCGCGGTGGTCGACGCACCGCCTCCAGTTCCCGCGGTGGTCGACGCACCGCCTCCAGTTCCCGCGGTGGTCGACGCACCGCCTCCAGTTCCCGCGGTGGTCGACGCACCGCCTCCAGTTCCCGCGGTGGTCGACGCACCGCCTCCAGTTCCCGCGGTGGTCGACGCACCGCCTCCAGTTCCCGCGGTGGTCGACGCACCGCCTCCAGTTCCCGCGGTGGTCGACGCACCGCCTCCAGTTCCCGCGGTGGTCGACGCACCGCCTCCGGCCCCCAGGATTTCGGCAGTCGTCGAAGGGCTTAAGGCCTCCCCTCCAGACCTGCCCCTGGACCCGGCTCCGCCCCCGGAGGGGCTCCCGGCTCCGCCCCCGGAGGGGCTCCCGGCTCCGCCCCCGGAGGGGCTCCCGGCTCCGCCCCCGGAGGGGCTCCCGGCTCCGCCCCCGGATCCTGCGCCGCCCCCGGATCCTGCGCCGCCCCCGGAGGGGCCACCGGACCCGGCTCCGCCCCCGGAGGGGCCACCGGACCCGGCTCCGCCCCCGGAGGGGCCACCGGACCCGGCTCCGCCCCCGGAGGGGCCCCTCTGCCCTGTCCGGCCCCCGGGCCGTCCGCCGGAGCGGCCCCTCTGCCCTGTCCGGCCCCCGGGCCGTCCGCCGGAGCGGCCCCTCTGCCCTGTCCGGCCCCCCGGGCCGTCCGCCGGAGCGGCCCCTCTGCCCTGTCCGGCCCCCGGGGCCGTCCGCCGGAGCGGCCCCTCTGCCCTGTCCGGCCCCCGGGGCCGTCCGCCGGAGCGGCCCCTCTGCCCTGTCCGGCCCCCGGAGCCGTCCGCCGGAGCGGCCCCGCCTGTCTGTCCGGCCCCCGGAGCCGTCCGCCGGAGCGGCCCCGCCTGTCTGTCCGGCCCCCGGGCCGTCCGCCGGAGCGGCCCCGCCTGTCTGTCCGGCCCCCGGGCCGTCCGCCGGAGCGGCCCCGCCTGTCTGTCCGGCCCCCGGGCCGTCCGCCGGAGCGGCCCCGCCTGTCTGTCCGGCCCCCGGGCCGTCCGCCGGAGCGGCCCCGCCTGTCTGTCCGGCCCCCGGGCCGTCCGCCGGAGCGGCCCCGCCTGTCTGTCCGGCCCCCGGGCCGTCCGCCGGAGCGGCCCCGCCTGTCTGTCCGGCCCCCGGGCCGTCCGCCGGAGCGGCCCCGCCTGTCTGTCCGGCCCCCACCTGCCCAGTCCCCGGGCCGTCCGCCGGAGCGGCCCCGCCTGTCTGTCCGGCCCCCGGGCCGTCCGCCGGAGCGGCCCCGCCTGTCTGTCCGGCCCCCGGGCCGTCCGCCGGAGCGGCCCCGCCTGTCTGTCCGGCCCCCGGGCCGTCCGCCGGAGCGGCCCCGCCTGTCTGTCCGGCCCCCGGGCCGTCCGCCGGAGCGGCCCCGCCTGTCTGTCCGGCCCCCGGGCCGTCCGCCGGAGCGGCCCCGCCTGTCTGTCTGGCCCCCACCTGCCCAGTCCCTGGGCCGTCCGCCGGAGCGGCCCCGCCTGTCTGTCCGGCCCCCACCTGCCCAGTCCCTGGGCCGTCCGCCGGAGCGGCCCCGCCTGTCTGTCCGGTCCCCACCTGCCCAGCCCCCGGGCCGTCCGCCGGAGCGGCCCCGCCTGTCTGTCCGGCCCCCGGGCCGTCCGCCGGAGCGGCCCCGCCTGTCTGTCCGGTCCCTACCTGCCCAGTCCCTGAGCCGGCCCCGCATGTCTGTCTGGGCCCCAGGCCGTCCTAAGAGGAGGACCCTCCGGCGAGTCCAGCTTCGGCCGGCCCCGCCTCCAGGCCTCCCTCCGAAGCGGTCCCTCCGGCCCGTCCGGCCTCGGCTTCTACCGCTACCGGGCCGCCCACCGGAACGGACCCTCTGGCTTGCCCAGCCTCGACCAGGCCGCCCACCGGAACGGACACTCCGTCCTGCCCATCCACGGCCAGCCCGACCCCCGGGCCGCCCACCGGAACGGACCCTCTGGCTTGCCAAGCCTCGACCGGGCCGCCCACCGGAACGGACACTCCGTCCTGCCCATCCACGGCCAGCCGGACCCCCGGGCCGTCCACCGGAACGGACCCTCCGCCCTATCCATCCTCGGCCAGTTGAGCCTTCGGGCCGACCCCCAGAGCTACTGCCCTGCTAGTTCTGTCCGGCCCTTCCCTCACTCAGTCCTGTCCGGCCCTTCCCTTCCCCTCACTCAGTCCTGTCCGGCCCTTCCCTTCCCCTCACTCAGTCCTGTCCGGCCCTTCCCTTCCCTTCACTCAGTCCTGTCCGGCCCTTCCCTTCCCTTCACTCAGTCCTGTCCGGCCCTTCCCTTCAGTCCTGTCCGGCCCTTCCCTTCCCTTCCCTTCAGTCCTGTCCGGCCCTTCCCTTCCCTTCCCTTCAGTCCTGTCCGGCCCTTCCCTTCCCTTCCCTTCAGTCCTGTCCGGCCCTTCCCTTCCCTTCACTCAGTCCTGTCCGGCCCTTCCCTTCACTCAGTCCTGTCCGGCCCTTCCCTTCACTCAGTCCTGTCCGGCCCTTCCCTTCACTCAGTCCTGTCCGGCCCTTCCCTTCACTCAGTCCTGTCCGGCCCTTCCCTTCCCTCAGTCCAGTCCGGCCCTTCCCTTCACTCAGTCCAGTCCGGCCCTTCCCTTCCCTTCCCTCAGTCCAGTCCGGCCCTTCCCTTCCCTTCCCTCAGTCCAGTCCGGCCCTTCCCTTCCCTTCCCTCAGTCCAGTCCGGCCCTTCCCTTCCCTTCCCTCAGTCCAGTCCGGCCCTTCCCTTCCCTTCCCTCAGTCCAGTCCGGCCCTTCCCTTCCCTTCACTCAGTCCAGTCCGGCCCTTCCCTGCCCTCAGTTCAGTCCTGCCCAGTCCTGCCCTCAGTTCAGTCCTGCCCAGTCCTGCCCTCAGTTCAGTCCTGCCCAGTCTAGTTTCCCCTGTGGGCCCTTCTAGTTTCCCCTGTGGGCCCTTCTAGTTTCCCCTGTGGGCCCTTCTAGTTTCCCCTGTGGGTCCTTCTAGTTTCCCCTGTGGGGCTCCTGGCTGCCCTTGGTGGCCGTGGGTTCTCGCCCCGGCTGGTTCCGTAGGGCGCCAGGAGGCGCCCATTGAGGGGGGGGTGCTGTCAGGGCTCCCTCCTCACCCCCATCCTTCCCACCTGACATTCCCAAAATATCCCTTTTCCCACTTGCTCTTCTCCCCCCTCTCCTGTTTCCTCTGCCCTGCCTGTCCCTCATCCGCTTCTCTGCCCTGCCTGTCCCTCATCCGCTTCTCTGCCCTGCCTGTCCCTCATCCGCTCCTCTGCCCCACCTGTCTCATCTGTTCCTCTGCCCTGCCTGGCCTGTCTATTTTCATCTGCTCCCCTTTCCTGTCTTTCCCCTGCAGCTCGGTGCCTGAGTGGAGTCTAGCTTCTCCAGCTGACTCCACTCAGGCAATCAACTCCCTCCACGTTTCCCGGGCAGCTGACAACCATCTCACTAATGACTCACCACTGCAATAAAGACCGGCTCAATCTTCCACTCCCTGCCAGAGTATTGAACAAGAAACGATACAGTTCGGTTCGCTCTCTAGCCGCCTTCAGTATTTTCTGTTTTAAGTTCCGCCGTGTTCTTGACTTGTTTTCTCTTGCTTTTGTTTAGTTCGGCTGCCCGGGAACCCCCACTCCTGCCTGGAACCCCCACTCCTGCCTGGACCCCCACTCCTGCCTGGAACCCCCACTCCTGCCTGGACCCCCCACTCCTGCCTGGACCCCCCACTCCTGCCTGGACCCCCCACTCCTGCCTGGACCCCCCACTCCTGCCTGGACCCCCCACTCCTGCCTGGACCCCCACTCCTGCCTGGATCCCCCACTCCTGCCCGAAGCTCCCCGCTCCTACGCCCTGGTTTTCCCCCACCTAGCCACCATCTTCACCCCACACAATAAACCATTTGCACTCAGCCAGCCCTGGTAGTGTGGTTCTCTGCTCTGGTCCCCCAGCCCAGTTCGTGACACAAGGTTAACAACTGGTATTCTAAAGAAGTTATTTCTTTGTTCAAAAAGGTAACGGTTTTGAAAACAGAACTAGCTCCTTCAGAAAACCAGCTGTTAACCCAGAGTTGAAGTTTTCTTTCACATTTTTAAGTAAAATGAAGGTCATGACATAACCTTTTTATTATAAATAAAAATGAAGTGGGAATTTGGTACCTAACATGTAGTTGTTTTTAGAAAAAAAGTAAAAGTCACCACCTGATTCCAGATTCAAGTCCTTTATCATCTTTTTCAAATTTGTAATAAGAACTGATGTGGCATTTTGGAATGGCTTGTGGAAATCTGACCAGAATATAATAGACTGGACTAGTTGATATGTTTTGATCGCAAGGACAAGTGGGTTTATATTTGTCATATTTTCTGCCTGCCACTAATTTTTAGAAAAGAAACATGAAAATTTTATTTAATTTAGTTTTTGGAAATGGCTACAAATACAACAAAATGTGCTCCAAATTGTGCCAGAATGGCCCTTACCTACACCCCACCACCTCACAGCCATTTCAACCCAGGGGAAACACTGCAGGGTGTCCTCTGCCTTCGCCCGAGTCAGCTGGGATAGGCTCCAGCACCCCCCTAGTGAGGATAAAGCGGTGTATAGAGGATGGATGGATGGATGGAGTATCCTCTTCCACTCTTGTCAGGATGGCCTGTATCAGATGTTCAGCTCATTAAGCCCCCAGATAATCCATCCAGATGTAAAATTGAGCACTTCATCTGTACCATCATGCGCAGGTACTTCAGCAAGTACCCGGCCTCACTCGGAAACAAGGGGAATAACTCCCATTTCGAATTTGAATTACTACAAAACCTTACATCACTGTCCACAAAAACAGATACTTTAAGCAAACACAGACAAAGAAAGGAAAGCATCAAGCTGGCTGCTGTTGCTTCAGGAAAATGAGCCCATCCACACAGCACAGATGGTAGAAACAGGCTGGCTGAACAAACCTGTCATGCACCAGAAGTCACACATTGCAATATCAAACCATAACCTCAAAAACAGCCTAGAGCTAAAAACAAGCCAGCATGGCATTAAGACAACTCAGTGTCTTGAATTGTATTAATGCAATATTCAAAGAGACTTGAAGACATGAGAATTTGAGATTTATTGAAGTCCAGCAATATGTCTTAAGTCAAAGTAGTAATTGCATTGTTCTATTTACATTTTCTATTTCAGGAGTTTTTGAGAAATAAGAGTGCTCGTGATCAGTGAAGGCTTATTTAAATTTATATGACAATACTGAAAACTTCTTTATTGTGAGGCATCACTGTCTTCTTCAGAAACAGGCTGACCAACAAACTATTAAACAGACCCTTATCTCCACCTCACTGACTGTATCCTCTTAGTCTCTGTCATGACAGCTGCTGCAAGTATGACGTCATGAATGCACCGATTTAAGGGCGATATAAAGATAGCATCAATAACAGATACATGTCAGGCTGAACCTGTGCTAATACACTTGTCAGACTTTAAAAAGTGAAGTGAAATTCAAAGCATCAGGTGTTTTGCAGACATTAACTGAACAAACAAAAGACAGCACCAGAAAGCAGTAACAGTTAACAGTTACTCTGAGATCTTACCTGAAGATGCAACGTGACAGAAGAAGAGTAAAGCCAATAGTTTCTTCATTTTGTATCTGGAAGTTCTGAAAGTAAAGAAATCCAGTCCAATAATCAGAACGAGATAGTGAAAGTGGGGCGTATCTTTCACTGAAGTCACAGTAATTACACAGAGCCTTCTTAAGAATGTAACTAGGGCGGCCGATGTAATCATACAGATGTGTTTTTTATATTGATTTATTCCTCAGGCTGGTCAGCAACCACAAAAACGACAAAAAATAAATGCCTAGCAAGAAACATTTCAAATACACATTGTATAGTTATTTTAAAATGTTCTATCCAAAAGTGTCTCTAATTAGACATACTCAAACAACAGTCTCTCAAGCTGGTTTCAGTCAATAGATGAGTCCACAGATAACTGAGCCTACAAAAGCAACGCATTAATCCACACATACCAAAGCACTTCGATGAATATTACAAACAAATATGAAACAAATCAAAGTTAAAAGGCACAGTTACTGTGTATAAAACTCCCAAATGGTGCAGAATAGTTATTTTGGCCTGTGTGGTTCTATACTGCGGTCACGTCAGCCGTCTTTCGTTTTCGTGTGGTCAAGCCGGCCGCTCCAAGATCTTATGTGCGCTCCTCGTACAGACTTTATGGCAAACGCACAGAAACAAGTGGAAAAGTCAGCGTAACTTACAAAAGCGCCGTAAAACTTCCGGTTTTCAAAATAAAACGAGTGAGTAAAAGAAGTGTGTGTCATAGACATAGACTGTATATATAATGGATGTAGCATCTGGCTCCAGAATTGAAGCCAACCCGGAAGTGTCAAAAACTTGCAATATCACACCGTCCTCTAGGGCTGGCTCCAAAAAGCTTTTTCTCCATAGACCCCAATTCATTTTTGGAAAAAATAAAATTTGATAGACTGATTTTCTACAGCTCAGGATTTCCCCCCCGTTAGTTTTCATGGTCAAAATGAGAGATCAGGTGGCCGATCTTAAAATAAATCAATACTGAATTTTAAATAAATCGTTAAAGTTGGCGGAGCCAGGGGGCGTGGCTATACTTGATAGACAGCAACAGAAGCCTCTGCGGTAAAACGTGGGCGGGATAAGAGAGTTCTCAGCCAATCCTGCCCCTAGTTGCTCTTCGGTCCAGCCTGTTTGATGACGCTTTTTACGTCACTGGCTCCAAAAAATCCAAAACGGCGACCAGGAAGTAGCAAAATCCGGGCTTCATTTTCTCGGCGTTGAAACCAACGGGTGACGTCACGGTTAGTTTACGCCTGGTCATAGAGCAGGTTTAGCTCTACTATAAGCATAAAATTATATAACTATAAAATTATATAAAATTTATTAATTGTCCAAATGGAATAAAAAGTGGTGTGTTTTCATCACTCTGTGTCCTACTATAATCCCAAATACATTTGGAGTCTCTAGGTCACATGACCTCTGAGCTATTGAGCTAAAATGCTAATATTTAATGTAAAAAAATTATATAAAATGTATTAGGTATCCAAATGGAATAAAAAGTGGTGTGTCTTGATCACCCTTTACCATCCTGTCAATCCTAATAGATTTGGAGTCTCTCGGTCACATGACCTGGGAACTATTGCGCTAAAATGCTAATACTTAATGTAAAAAAAATATTAAATTCATTAAGTATCCAAATGGAATAAAAAGTGGTGTGTCTTGATCAGTCTGTGTCATACAATATTCCTACATAGATTTGGAGTCTCTGGGTCACATGACCTGATTGCGCTAAAATGCTAATATTTACTGTAAAAAAATTATATACAATCTATTAAGTATCCAAATATAATAAAAAAGTGGTGTGTCTTGCTCAGTCTGTGTCCTACTATAATCCCAAATATATTTGAAGTTTTTAGGTCACATGACCTGAGAGCTATTCAGCTAAAATGCTAATATTTAATGTAAAAAAAAAAAAAAAATCTATTGAGTATCCAAATGGAATAAAAAGTGGTGTGTCTTGATCACCCTTTACCATCCTGTCAATCAGCATTGATTTGGAGTCTCTAGGTCACATGACCTGGGAGCTATTGAGCTAAAATGCTAATATTTATTGTAAAAAATTATACAAAATCTATTAATTGTCCAAATAGAATAAAAAAGTGGTATGTCTTGATCAGTCTGTGTCATACTATAATGCTGAATACATTTGGAGTCTCTAGGTCACATGACCTGAGAGCTATTGAGCTGAAATGCTAATATTTACTGTAAAAAATTATATAAAATCTCTTAATTTTGTATGCTGTCTCACATTTCAAAATGGCAAACTTTAAAATTTAAGCAGGATAAATAAGCCCTAAAAATACACAAGTTGATTATTAAGTGCATATTAAAAGTGCTATGATAATGAGTGAACATGTTGACTTTGTATACAACCAGAAATGACTCCCTGTGGCAAACTAGGATGGAATTGCTGGGAATCTGGTACTGTTATTGTCTTTGCTTACTTCATTTTACAGATACAGTGTGACACCTGCGAAAGGTGGTACCATGAGGAATGCCTGGGTTTGGAGGAAGAGAAACTGAAAAAAGCAAGAGCAGGGAAATGGAACTGTGACCTTTGCTAAAAAGATGTGAATTTTGTTTGTTTTGTAATTTTATTATGTTTTCCCATTATTTGTTCTCCAAATGTGCTCTGAGTTGGTTACTGCTGTTAAAGAAAGAAAACAAGACTCAGAGGGCTGGGTGTGTGTGTGTGTTTTTTTTTTTTTTAAGAAGCTTGTTATATGCAACACACCTATTTTTATTGCTTTACAACACTAATTTTTATGAATTTCTAATACCGGTCATAATGTAAATATGAGCATTGGAGCTCAATAACTCAAAGGTCATGTGACCTTTTGATTCAAGATCAACACAGGATGGGAGATTTAAGCATGGTCTATCACATGTATCTTTTTATAACTTTTGGACACAATTAACATTTTTTAATAATTATTCATGTATTTTATGCTGTGAATATCAACATTACAGATCAGTATCTCCCTGATCATGTGACCTATTGGCTCTAATTCAACACTTAAGCCTTGTCTATCACACACATTTCTTTTTATTACATTTGGACACTATTTTTTAGGAATTTTTGATATCAGTCATAATGTAAATATTACCATTTTAGCTCAATAGCTCCCAGGTCATGTGACCCAAAGACTCCAAATCTATGCAGGATTATAGTATGACACAAACTGATGAAGACACACCACTTTTTATTCCATCTGGATACTTAATGAATTTAATAAAAAAAAAATACAATAAATATTAGCATCTTAGCTCAATAGCTCCCAGGTCATGTCACCTACAAACTTCAATTGTATTTGGGATTATAGTAGGACACAGACTGAGCAAGACACACCACTTTTTATTCCATTTGGATACTTAATCGATTTCTCTTTTTTTTTTACATTAAATATTAGCATTTTAGCTCAATAGCTCTCAGGTCATGAGACCTAGAGACTCCAGATGTATTCAGGATTATAGTATGACACAGACTGATCAAGACACACCACTTTTTTATTCTATTTGGACAATTAATAGATTTTATATAATTTTTTACAGTAAATATTAGCATTTTAGCTCAATAGCTCCCAGGTCATGTGACCGAGAGACTCCAAATCAATGAGGATTGACAGGATGGTAAAAGGTGATCAGACACACCACTTTTTATTGCATTTGAATGCTTAATGAATTTATTATTATTATTTTACAGTAAGTATTAGCATTTTAGCTCAATAGCTCTCAGGTCATGTGACCCACAGGCTCCAAACCAATGTTGATTAACAGGAATGTAAAGGGTGATGAAGACACACCATTTTTTATTCCTTTTGGTTAGTTTGTATATTTTATATTAATATTTAACTGTAAATTTTGTTATTTCAGCTCAATAGCTCCCAGGTCATGTGATTTTTTGGCTCAAATCCAACATAGGATAGTAGAGCTAAGCCTGCTCTGTGACACACACCTCTTTTACTCACTCGTTTTATTTTGAAAACCGGAAGTTTTTCGGCGCTTTTGCAAGTTACACTGACTTTTCCACTTGTTTCTGTGTGTTTGCCATAATGTCTGTACGAGGAGCGCACATAAGATCTTGGAGCGGCTGGCTTGACCACACGAAAACGAAAGACGGCTGACGTGACCGCAGCGGTTATATAGTGGGTCCATTCGCTAGACGACTGTAATGTGAAATCCTGATGAAATAAACTCAAAACCAACGCAATAAAAGTGAATACTCACAACAGGAAAACACTAGACAGAAGGGGCAGGAAAGCAGGCTCAGGGAATCCGGGGGTAGTGATGGGCAAATGATACCGAGGCTTTGGAGCTTGTGTCACTCTTCCTGAAGCAGAGCCAGAGCTTGTATCAAAACCCCACTGTCACGTGACTGATGACGTTCAAAGCTTCGGGATGCCATCTCTGCTTCACTTCACGTTTTGTTGCTTCAGAACGTTTTGAAGTGCTTCATCGGCTCAGAACGTTTCAATGCGTCCGGAGCCAATGACAGCTTGACGCAGGTTTGACAGTTCTGAGTTATTTGGTGCTATACAAGCCATATAAGATGCATCATCATTCTTCAAAAATGTCAGGTTGTGAGGAGATAGAGGTTTGGAGAGTGAATCTGGTGTATTTTGGAGATTTGCATAGCAACTTGAACCACAAGAAGTAAACAGCTTTCATAGGTTTAGGATCATTTTGATCTTATGCCAGCAAATAAGGTAGAATGCTTCTTATGCACATTTTATGTTGTAATTTCTGAACTGTAATTTTCATTTTTAAATGGGTCTCAAAATCACAATTATTTGTAGGTGCAGTGTTTGCTCTAAACACAGCAGTTTTCTTACAGCAACAACACATCATCCATGCTGAGACACTCCAGACATGGTGACAATCATGCCCATCAAATCAGTGACTCTGCACTGAGAAATCCTGACAGTCGGCTAAAAATGTGTCCAAATGAATAATATGTGATCAATTGGAAAGCAGAAAGAATCTCGTATCAACAGGTTAAGTGGGTGACCCCCACACAGGGGCTGGTCCCTGATGCAGCAGCCTGGGTTCAATTCCAGCCCACGGCCCTTTGCTGCATGTCTTCCAACTCTTCTCCCTTTGTTCCTGCCTGTCTCCACTGCACCTATCAATAAAGGCCAAAAAAATAATTTAATAAAAGCTTATAGCTCCAAATGAACCTGAACCAACATCCATCCATCCATTCTCTATACACCGCTTTATCCTCATTAGGGTCACGGGGGGTGCTGGAGCCTATCTCAGCTGACTCGGGCGAAGGCAGGGGACACCCTGGACAGGTCGCCAATCTGTCACAGGGCTACATATACAGACAAACAATCACTCTTACATTCACACTAAGGGGCAATTTAGAGTTGTCAGTTAACCTTAGCATATTTTTGGACTGTGGGAGGAAGCCAGAGTACCCGGAGAAAACCCACGTATGCACAGGGAGAACATGCAAACTCCATGCAGAAAGATCCCAGGCCCACCCCGGGATTCGAACCAGGGATCTTCTTGCTGCAAGGGGAAAGTGCTAACCACTCCACTGTGCAGCCCCTGAACCAACATTTAAAACTTAATATTCTGTCATTTAGATCTATTCTATAGTTTCATCTGGAATGTGTGAGAGTGTGTGAGAGAGTTTGGGTGAGTGTGTCTGCATATTAGTTTTTGGTTGTTTCTTAGTTTGTTTGTTTTTTCCAAAAAAATAAACCAAATGTTTATTTTTGAAAAAAAATAACTTCTTTAAACAAAGAACTCAATTGTACTTCTAAGTGTCTAACAAGCATCATTCATTTAATGTGTATTGATGATATAATCAGTTTAGTATAAATGAACAAAGCACATGAATGACCACACAGTCTTTTCTGAACTTTTATTGCTGACATGGATTGAAACAGTCAGTGCTTCAGTCACTCTCTTGACAAGTTGCTATGGCTTAAGATGACCACCAGATGTCACTGTCACTAAAGCCTTGAAGCTTCAAATCTTTTATGGCAGAATTGTATGGAAAGCCTCAGTGCTTCATGAGGCTTCACCTGCCCATCACTATCCGGGGGCTGGTGGAACGGAAGACGGAGTTACTGCAGGCTCAGAGAGGACAAGACAGGTCAAAATCCAAAGAAGGGGGAAAGTAAGTCCAGGTGGGGAACCAAACATGAACCAGCAGGAGTACAGGGGCAGAGTTAAGTCCATAAAACTGTGATGTTGAGAGATGATACAGAAGTCTATGGCCCAACAGGGAGTGAAAGACAGAACTGGCTTATATACTGGGAGGTGGAATTGCAAATAGGTGACGAGTGTGAGCTAATTACAGCAGCTGATTGACAGTGCTGCACTCACAGGCTGAATCTAAATCTCTGGACTTCACCGCACTTGCGAACTCGTGGACTTTGCTGGCGCATTCACGGGAAGTCCGGGAGTGCTGAGGGCTGTCCAAATCCACAATTCATCCAGTCCACAAGGGGCCTCAAGCGGACTTCCAGAGAGTCTGCTTGGGGTGCAGACTTCACCAGTTTGATTACCCACAATTCATTGCAATACGGACGTGACGTTTAAATTTTTTGATTTTTTTATTGCGTCTGGCCTATAAAAGCTGTGCAGTCTGAAGCTGAAATCCTGAGCTGAGAAAAATAATGGTGGAAAAAGGACGAAAGCAAGTCCTCCAATGTAAGCAATACCCAAATTAATTAATATTATAGCGTATACATGATAGTTCTTCAAACAGTGTCACGGAAACGACTGAAACGGACTCCAAGTCTGTCTATTAGCTCCATTCATAATGCTGTAGACTCCCGCTCTTGCAGACTTTACGTGATGACGGTAAAGACGTCACATTACGTATGACTGAAGTCCGCGAGGGCTCAGTCTGCAAGTCCAGAGGGTGGAGATATGGATGCAGCCAGACTGCAGGCAGGTGGAACATTCAGGAAGCAGAGAAACAAGAGAGACGGAGAAATGCAGACAGAGGGCCTTTTCCAAACCGCCCCCTATCCACTACCCCTCCATTTGCGCGTCCTCGCGGAGGGTCCGCCACATTAAGGGCCATCCCAAACCGATGCGCGGGGAGGGGTAGTGGGCTATAAAACCCTCCACAAGCGAGTCTGCACGGATGCCGACTCGCTGAACATGTGTAGCGTCGAATTGTGTCCGCCATGGAGGAAGCAACATACAAATGTAAGTTCCACGCATGTGCCTGCACAAACACTGTCAAACTAACACAAATATTTAATGATTGTCATGCAGATTTTCACAACTTTAGATGTTACGTGTCATTGATTAAGGCCTGCCTTGCATTTGTTCAGAAAACAGTTCGTGTTTATTTTAGTAAGTGTTTTATATTTACAGGGACTGTCACAAAAAGTAAAGAATTTATTCAAGCGAGAGTGAAACATGGAAAGCTCTTCAATAAAAAAAAGAAATGCTGCCAAAGAAGCATGGGAGTGGGAGTAAGTTTCTTTTGTCTTTTCTTTGTTTTAGTTTCTTTTTTTCTTTGCCTCTCTGCCGCTCCCGCAAGATGCCGCTGCGAATCCATGGCAACATGGCAACATCCACTTCTGCTTTACGCCTGAGAGAGGGAAGTTTGTCCCAAAGCTGTATTTATGCCCTACACCCTGATGAAGTGAACTTCATTCAGCTGCGAGTGTGACTCCGTCACAGAGTGCACTCCATCACGGAGTGGGAGTGTGTTGGGGGCGGTTTGTAAAAGGCCCAGAGAGAGGGAGCCAGTGATACAAGACAAGGAGAGAGGGAAGACATGGGAGAAGTGAGGGAGAGGGATATTAGAGAGAGACCACAGAGAGTAAGAATAGAGAGATGATGACAGACAGGAACAAGGAGGGAGAAAGAAGGGAGAAGGTCGGAGAAGAACAGGGACCATAACGTAAAATGTGTCATTTGTGGTTGGCCAGCACTGTAGAACAGAATGTGCATATCACTCGGGTACAAGACGTAATTTTTTATGCCACCAAATAATGTCAGCAGCACTCTTTTGCCACCTGTGACCCTGTTTGTGACCCCAGTAACTCTTTCCAGCCGATTCCTTAAATTTAAAAAAAAAAATTTTTAAAGATTTTTTAAAAAAAGAAAACAAAAAACAAGAAAGTTGACTGAGAGCCGCCACTTCCAGGACAGGTGGTAATTGCAATATTTCTTCACTGAAATGCAAAATGATGGTGTTTTCCCAGTTTGCCAAGATACCGCTGCCATGTATCAGGAATTCAATGTAAAGGGACTAGACCAATCAAAATAAGCATGTGACAAGTTATGAGTGACAAAGTGAAGCAAATGGAAGCTGTCTTAGCTTTATAGTAACGGTGTTTCAAATGAAAATCCCTCAAAGGCAAATCTAATGCTAAACACGGCAAACTTGTTGCAGAGAGTGAGTTTATCAAAGAGTGTGTCATGAACTTTTACCAGCAGCTGGATAAAGACAGGTGCCCAGAGATTCAAATATTTGCAAAGAAAATGCTACGCTTGTTTGGCTCCACATATTTATGTGAGCAGACATTTTCTGTTCTGAACTTCAACTAGAACTGCTTGAGAAGACTGAGTGACTCACCTGCATGATATTTCTCAGCCACTGCCTTTAAACCAGACCTGGCTTGTGTACTGCAATCCAGATCTCAGTATCATCCTCCACCTGAGTGCCAGTAAGTTACCTGTTTTGGTCATCTGAGTTTAATAAATACTCATTTGTCAGCAGGGCCGGACTGGGAAAGAAATTCAGGCCGGGAGATTTCCAATCAGTCAGGCCACTTCCGCCACTGCAAGGGTTGTGTCACGTGGGATAATGCACCAAAATTTTGTTTTTTTTCCTTCCAAAAATATGCCTTTTACAGTTATATTATAGCAATTACAACACTACTAAACAGACAGTAAGTCTATTAAACACAACCATAACGACAGCGCCATACAGTCCAGTACTTTTCTCTTCTGTAATCTCTTCACTGTCCTCACCAATTTTTCCAATGTTTTCCTTTTCCTATTATTTATATGACATGTGGAATTAAAAAAATATATATATTATTTTGTCAGCAAATCATTTAGATGTCAGCTGGTCATAGCTAATAGTATATGCAAACACCAATGTTCATTTTATAACTGAAAATTGTAAGTCAACTGCCTATCCTACCTGAAGAGGGGGTCTCAAACATTTTCAGGCTTCCTGCAACCCACCTGACACCTGTGGAGCTTATTTGGGCCAGACTCATCATATGTGCATTAAAATGAGCATTACATTTCCATCACCATGTAAGAACAAAGGTGTAATAATTATTTGATTCATTTCTCTACAAATATTGTTTAATGGTCATCAATATTGCACTAAGTATTTATCAGTTTTCAAAAACACTGCAATAATGATCAAATGAAACAGACAAGGTGGATCAAAATCACACAAACTTTAGTGAGATCAGGCCCCCTGCTGTGATCCAAATAAATAAGTTCAGCAGGTGGCACATTTCAGCTAAACATAGCTAAACTAAAAGAATTGGAAAAAATAATATAGAAAAAAAATAAAGTGATAGTATTTAAAATAAACATGGCTTCAAGAGAAACAATCTTAAGTCGACAACAAGCAATACAGTATACATCCAATATCCTCAATAAAATACAATTATTTAGTTTTGCACATCCATCCCTGTAGTCACTTACTCATGGGTTGGACTTGGGTCCCAAAAATAAAGTGGCGTTAGTGCTGTTTTATTATATTTTGGCCTTTGAAATCTGATGATGTATTTGTGAGAAGAACCGACCGTTTGTAAACTTAAGGGTGCTCCATAATCTTCGCTCCTTCCACTCTCTAGCCTCACTCTCATATCACCGCTCTGCAGTGCATGCTTCCCTGTTCTCGATATGAAGGGACGGGCCATAAAGCAACTAACCAATCATGGCACGTTTCTTCTAAAGAAAATATCACTTTGACCAATCCCTATCCTTCTGATTTAGAGCTCAGAGCACTTGCTTTGTGTGAGTGACAGGAGGGTGGGCGTGTACTCTGTAAGGCTTCGAGCGCTGCTGTCTCGCTGTCTCTGGCCTGTGTGCCAAAAAGCCGATCAACTTTTTTTCATTGGCCTGCCAGTCCGTGGCTGGCCTGTCCAGGCAGGCCAATAAGGAGGCAGGCCACCGGGAAAAGTCCCGCCTCTCCCGTTTGCCAGTCCGGGCCTGTTTGTCAGCGTTTTGAAGGTGCAATAGAGTTAAAAGGTTGATTTCTGAGTCTCATCTCAAAGTTGTCAGTATCTGACAGTTTGACTTGCCAAACCGAAACACAGCATCGGGTTGAGACTCAGAATTTACATGTTGCCTTTTTAAAATTTGTTTTGTGCTGGTCAAAACCACATTTCTAAATATATGCACTTGGACTTATGACACCTTATGTATTGTAATGTTGTTGTTTTGTACCTGTAGGTGTGACATACTGGACTATGGAACACCTTCTCTTCTGAAGGTTTTTGCTTATTTCCTACATTGTAAGTTAATACATCAAAACTATGAAAGAATGAATGGAATTATGTAGTAAACAAAACTGTTAAAATATTTATCTCCTTTCTGGGTCATTCCACATCAACTAAATGAGATTAGAGGAGACCAGTTGCTTGACCGCCTCAGAATCTCTTGAATCTTTGTAGGAATGATCTTTGGCATGTCAAACTAACAGCTGGTGAGCGTTTCTTTTTGCCAAAATTTCAATATTTTCATAATTTTTCACCGAATGGAAAATATCAATGAATCTCTTGCAAGTTGGAAATTGAACCAAGATGCCACTTCTAGATGTCCATATGTGTTCAGAAGTTTCTGGCAAAAAGAGAGAATGCAGCAAATACTGGTGCACAAGCCTCAGTTTTGTGCTTAAGATCTCTTAGATTCAGGCACTGTTCAAAATTTGCAAACAAGTGGATTTTTGAAAGAATAGGAAAAATATATCTCTCAAACATAGGATCTATTTGATGTTGTGGTGAGAATATGATCTGGATGACACTACCAATGCCTAGAAAGCTTTTATATGTTAGTAGAAATGGGGGTTATGGCCAATCAAAGTTGACAAAAAAAAAAATTCAAATAACTAGATGGACATCTTGAATCACAGGAGGTCTGATGAAATTTGGGATAGGAAGAGATTGAAGTTCAATATGATTTTGTTAAGACCTGGTTACGCTTGGATTGCTTCCATTTATTGGCATTCCCATATATATGTCAATAAAAACAGAAATTTTTATCAGACAGTGCACTGGCATTCAACTTTAATGATTGAAAAAATGTCACACAGGAGGGTTGGCCCTCGGCCATTTTCACATGATCAAATCTGGTCTTCTTTGGAAAAAGTTTGGACACTTCTGTGCTATGATCTTCATCAAATAAACACTATAAACAAACAGCATTTTTTAATCAAGCATTGCTTTTAGAGTTGTATATTTTCAGGTATCTGTGGTCATAGTGTTTCTCTATGTAGTGTGGCCACAAAGTTGCAGCGATATGTTGTTTCTAGTTCGCAGTTGTGAGTAAAATTATGAGTTCTTAACACATAGAGTTAGTTGTTGAAATCAGATGTTTGAGGAAGAAAAGCTGTTTGTGGATTTACTGTTTGAATTCACTCATAATCAGCAGCTTATCAACATTATAGATTTATAAGTTGCAGAAATGGAGAATGTTGCAGCTCTGTTCTTATTTCTGTCCTCATGTTTCAGTCTCTGGTAACTGCAACACCATCGCGTCTGATGCAGGTTCCTTGTTCTTCTTGCTGGTTCCTTCTTGAGACAGCTGTTTATTGAAGATTGTTCTTTACTCCTTGTTCTGCTGGAGCACATGGACGCCTCTCTGATAGTTTTGGATGTTTAATAAGAGACTAAACATTTAAATTGTCTACATTTTTTGCACAATACTGCACAGAAAATGAAAGTGGACAGACAACAGTTTCCAACTTGGGTTAGTTGCAAAGGCTTAATAATTGCAAAACAGACTCAATAAACGGCTTTGACAGAATTCATTGGAGTTTACTCTCCTCCTCCAGTCTTCCCTGTGAGTCTGTCAGGACAGATGAAGAAATGAACAAGTTAAATAACTGGTCAGATGCTTAGTAGAATTCATTATACATTACTAATATTTGGATACTAACAATAGGCTGGTCTTTACAGAAAAGCAAGTATTATCCCAGTATATTGTTGAGTGTTGTTAGGTTCGTTAATATCTGCAATGCATAGATGAAACAAGGATGTACTCACTGTGATCAGTTAGGATCTGAATGTCTGTCTGCAGAATCTGAGGCTAAAAACAGAACGAAATCTGAGTTTAAAATGTAACAGACAAGACTGTCAAGATCAGACTGATTACAAATCTGCAGTAAATATCAGAAAATCTTACTGTTAGCAGCTCTGAACCCTGAAATAAAGATGAGAGATGACTGAAGTTAAAATGATAGATCGATAATTTGCCATAAAGAAGTTTCACAGATTTCTGCTTTGAATGTGAAGGCAGGACAGCTGCTCTTGTGTTACTGTGTACCGTTAGTCTTCTTTCTCCACATGAAGAGTCCAGTGATGCAGAGCAGCAGCAGCAGCAGACCTACAACTACTCCAATGACAGCACCAGCAGGAAACACTGAAGGAGGAACTGGAACCAAAACACAAACCTCAGATTTCATCTCTACTTCAGAATGAGGATAAATATGTTTCATTTCCAGACTCCACTGTTCTGACTGACTTACCCCAGTTAGTCCTGATCACTGATTTGTCCAGTTTGGTGATGATGTCATCTTTGACCCCAGACATCTGAAACACACAGTCGTACTTCTTCCAGTCTTCAGGAGCGATTAATGAGATGTTCAGGTCAACACTCATCTGGAAGGTTCCATCATGGTTGGGGAGGATCTCTCCTTTGTCCACGTCCTCATGAAGCTCCTCTCCATCTTTCCTCCAGAACAAGTCGGCTCTGTCGGGGTAGAAACCTGTAGTGTGGCAGGTGACCGGAGAGGAGGGAGTCTTCTGGAGGAGAGACACTGAGGGAAGATCTGGAGAGAGAAAATGAAGAGTCTCAACTGAACGTGACCGATCAGAGGGCTCTACTAAGAGGTGAGATTAGTGTGTTAGCAGGTATGTTGAGCCTAAAGTCAAAGTTTCTTTGTGTCACAAAGGTGGTTCTCCTTTAACCTGCTTGAGCTCCATTGTAACTGATGCTGTGGAGCTAACCAGGTCCGGAGCAGGTTCTGTTCATCCATCCATCCATTCTCTATACACCGCTTTATCCTCATTAGGGTCGCGGGGGGAGCTGGAGCCTATCCCAGCTGACTCGGGCGAAGGCAGGGGACACCCAGGACAGGTCGCCAGTCTGTCACAGGGCTACATATACAGACGAACACTCACACTCACATTCACACCTACGGGCAATTTAGAGTCATCAATCAACCTCAGCATGTTTTTGGACTGTGGGAGGAAGCCGGAGTGCCCGGAGAAAACCCACTCATGCACAGGGAGAACATGCAAACTCCATGCAGAAAGATCCCAGGCCCACCCCAGGATTCGAACCAGGGATCTTCTTGCTGCAAGGCAAAGTGCTAACCACTTACGCCACTGTGCAGCCCAGGTTCTGTTCAGAGTTTCACATTTCAATCAGCTGTAAGAAGCGTCTCCCTTTAACCAAAGTGTTTCCTGATGATTGTTTATGAGCAGGCTGCACAGTGGGCTAGTGGTTAGCACTTTTGCCTTGCAGCACTAAGATCCCTGGTTCGAATCCCGGGGTGGGTCTGGGATCTTTCTGCATGGAGTTTGCATGTTCTCCCTGTGCATGCATGGGTTTTCTCCGGGCACTCCGGCTTCCTCCCACAGTCCAAAAATATGCTGAGGTTAATTGACTATTCTAAATTGCCTGTAGGTGTGAATGTGAGTGTGATTGTCTGTATATGTAGCCCTGCGACAGACTGGTGATCTGTCCAGGGTGTCCCCTGCCTTCGCCAGAGTCAGCTGGGATAGGCTCCAGCTCCAGCCCATTGTATAGAGAATGGATGGATATTTATGAGCGATACAGATTCTCAGTTGAAGGAAATGTTTTATCTGTCAGCATGTTGATCTGTACATTACTAAAACCACTGCATGAAGTCGTTACACTCTCACACACTGTATGCATCAGGTTGCCATGGGAACCAACATTTTATTTAGTTGGTGATGCAGAAGTCATATAAATGTGCTGTTATGTTTGATTCATTTCCAAGCTGGTACAGTGGCACACAGATTAGAAAACTGATGAGTTTATTTGTATTTACCTAACCTTTGTTCATTGTTTACTGTATTGTACTCTGGCAAAACAATTTCATCCAGGATTAATAAATCTTATCTTATCTTATTGTGCAGCTGTCAGTTAGATTATATAACTTGATTTTAATTGGTTCTTTGAATTAGCAACACCCATCAGCCCTGTTTTCTTTGTTTAATTATCACCTTTTCATTTGGTAACGATATCACTAAGCAATAAATAAATTGCTTTAGCTCAGTAATAATCTGTTTTTGTTTTTGTTTTTTTTGGTTGCACCTCGTTGACCCTAGACAACTGAATCATATCTTTGTCTGTGCTTTGTTTTATTTTCACTGGATGCTCCTGTGGATAGAAACAGAAGAGGTACATAACTGTGTGTATCTCAGGTTGTGTAATTTCACCTGTTCTGAGCAGAAAACTCCCCCCATACTGTATAGTCTTCTTCAGCAAGTCAGGGAACACGTTGAGTAAATTGTACTTGTAGTCATTTAGCATAGCCTCGTATGTGTCCCATGTCAGTTTGATGATGAGTGCCTCTGGTTTTGAAGCGGTCCATGTCAGTGTCTGCAGATTCAGTGACATGAAGTCTTCACCATCGTATCCAAATTGACTAAAAGCCCTGATTTCTCCAGTTTCATCGTCCCATTCACAGCCACTCATTTGCTGTAGGATGTGGACACCTGGGAGACAGAGAGAGAGATTTTATTGATTTACTATTAAGGCTGGCTGACATGGCCACAAACATCACCTCAACAATCGTCTGACTGACAGATAACTAACTACAGCCAGCACTGCTCTCGGGAGATTGCACACTGAAAAAAGACCATCCTTCATTTGGTACATTATCAACACATTAACAGCTGTGAATTATTCATATTTTGTACATTTACAAACAAACCTCTGTGCTATATCAGTTTTCTGCATCTAAAATAATCTGTGCAATGTCAATGTTTTTCCACTTATGGACAAATCTGGAAAATATAAATAAAATCTATGCAATATGAATATTTTTTAGTGTTGATTTTCTCTTGAAGGATTCTGAGCAATACCACTGATATGTGCAAGGTTGTTATTGTCCACATCCAGAGAAATTTGGACAATTTGAACTCGTACTTATGTATATATATATATATATATATATATATATATATATATATATATATATATATATATATATTTTAATTTTTCTACTGACATTGGTTACATGTTTACATTATCCACTTTGCTGCTGTAACAATGCAAGCTTCCCCTCAGTGGGATCAAGAAAGAGTTATCGTTTTGCATTGTTGTCACAATTTACTTGACATTTAATACTATCAGACAGGAAACACCTTCAGTGTGTCTGTTAGAGCTCAGAGATACATACTGTGTTTTAAGATAAGATAAGATAAGATAATCCTTTATTACTCCCTGTGTCCGGGGAAATTTCCCATGTTACAGCAGCATACACCATACAGTAGAGCAACAATAACCAACAATAGACAACAATATAATGATAAACATAATAACAATCACAATATGTTTAGGAGTGTAGGATGGAAAATGTGGCTTATGTAATGATGTGAAGTAAAGTAAAAGTAAAATAGCACAAGAACTGTGCAGATTATGTGGTAAAGATGATGTGATAGAGTCCAGTTTTGTGTTAACATCAGCCAGTGATGCTGATGTTATAAAGTCTTATAGCAGATGGAATGAATGACTTGCGATAGCACTCCTTCTTGCAGGTTAGGTGTCTCAGTCTACTGGTGAAAAAGCTACTTTGAGACTCCACAGTGTCATGCAGTGGGTGAGAGGGATTGTCCCTGATGGATGTGAGCTTTGCCAACATCCTCCTCTCACCCACCTCCTCTATGGAGTCCAGGGAACAGTCCAGCACAGAACCGGCCCTCCTGACCAGTCTCTTCAGTCTCTTTCTGTCCCTTTCAGTGCTCCCTGCTTCCCAGCAGACAACTGCATAGAAAACAGCAGACGCTACCACAGAGTCATAGAGTGTCCGGAGCAGAGTCCTGCACACTCCAAAGGACCTCAGTCTCCTCAGCAGGTGGAGATGACTTTGGCCCTTCTTGTACAGGACCTCTGTGCTGTGTGACCAGTCCAGTTTGTTGTTGAGGTGAACACCCAGGTATTTGTATGAGTCCACTATCTCAATGTCCAAACCCTGGATGTTCACCGGTGCAGTCTGATGTGTCCTCCTCCTGCAGAAGTCGATAGTCATCTCCTTCATCTTACTGGCGTTGAGCTGCAGATGGTTTCGCTCACACCAGTCAACAAAGTCAGAGATGACTGTCCTGTACTCCAGCTCGTCCCCATCAGACACACACCCAACAATGGCTGTGTCATCAGAGAATTTCTGGAGGTGACAGCTCCCAGAGTTGTAGTGGAAGTCTGATGTGTATAGGATGAAGAGAAAGGGAGAGAGCACTGTCCCCTGTGGGGCCCCCATGCTGCTGACCACTACATCAGAAACACAGTCCTGAAGCCTCACGTACTGTGGTCTGTTGGTGAGGTAGTCGATGATCCAAGCAGCCAGGTGACAGTCTACTCCCGCTCCCTCAAGCTTCACCCTGAGCAGAGAAGGCTGGATTGTGTTGAAAGCACTGGAGAAGTCAAAGAACATGACCCTCACAGTGCTGCCGGTGTCCTCCAGGTGAGTCAGCGATCTGTGCAGCAGGTAGACGACTGCGTCATCCACTCCAATGTTTGGTTGGTAAGCAAATTGCAGTGGGTCCAGATTAGGGCTCACCGGGGGGCGTAGATTCCAGAGGATGATCCTCTCCATGGTCTTCATCAGATGAGAAGTGAGGACCACAGGTCTGAAGTGGTTTGGCTCCCTGGGGTTCCTGGTCTTTGAGACAGGAACCAGGCAGGAAGTCTTCCACAACACAGGAACCCTCTCCAGACTCAGGCTCAGGTAAAAGATGCGCAGCAGCACCTGACAGAGCTGGTCTGCACAGTCTCTGAGGATTCAGGAGCTGATTCCATCAGGACCTGCGGCTTTCCTGGTCTTGATCTTTTTTTAACTCACTTCTCACCTGATCAGCTGTTATGGAGAGGCTGGGGGTGGAGGAGGATGATAGGAGAGGGGGTGATGGTGATGGTGGTGGTGGTGGGGGGTGAGCCAGGGAGAGGTGATGGGGCTGTATGTGGAGTCCAGAGGTAGTGGAGGGTGATAGACCTGATAGACACAGGTCTATCAGTTTGACCTGTTCGCCTGACAGGTCAAACTGATAGATGGCCTGTGTTGCCTTGACAACGACTTCGTTGATGGTGTTGTTGATGGTATAGAGCTGAGGTGTGAAGAAGGAGCTGGCTGGTCAGTGCTTTGATGAGAGGGGGGAGGAGTGGGAGCAGAGCCAAACCTGTTAAAGTACAGATTCAGCTCATTGGCCCACTCCCGGTCTCCTGCTGCAGCTCCCCTCTCATGGCCTCTGCTGTAGCCAGAGATGGATCTCAGGTCTTTCCAGACCTCCCTTGTGTTATCCTGCAGGTGAGATTCCATCTTGGTCCTGTAGCTGGCCTTGTCCACCTTGATCTTCTTCTTTATCTCCTTCTGCACCCTCCTCAGCTCCTCTTTGTCCCCAGATCCAAAAGCCCTTCTCTTTTCCTTCAGCAGGGCCTTCAGTTCTGAGGTCACCCAGGGTTTGCTGTTAGAGAAACACCGTACTAGCACCACTTGTACATCCACTGCTGCACTGTACAAATGTCATGCACCCACTTGAAGAATAGAATAAAAGGAAAGAGAAAAACTACAAGAAATATCGAAAAACACTTACAGTTAACAGGAACTGCTGTAACTGGCTGCCGCTAGCACGGCGCCATCTTTGACACATTTTAGCTAGTAACTCTGAATGTAACACTGAACTGTGTGTTAATGAGAAAACGCTGCAGTGAATTTTTAATTTAAGGGATATTTGCAATTTAGGATTGCTTGTTGGCTGCTTAGCAAACAGGTTTTTCTGCAATATTAACAAGGGCACGTGTACATTTATACGCCCCATAATGGTAACACATAAAAATATACACAATAGGAAAATATGGCCTATAAAGTGACAAACAGTCTGGTTCCTTGATCAGAAAAGACCCACTAATGACCAAACAAGCAGACAGAGTGACTTCTTAGAACTGATGTTACCACAACTGGCTTGATTCAGTGTCAACAGTGTGGAACAGAGACTTTAGTTTTCTGTTAACTTGTGGAGATCGTAACACAACTCATTTAAATGGTGATAGAGGTTTGTTGTGTTTCCTATCTTTGTGGGTGGTAGACAATTCCATCAAGCTGCTGTAATGTCCATGAAACCCTCATATGAAGTGTCAGTAAATACAGATATTGTGAGAAACTGGCTGTCCAGGATTTAATGCTTGCAGGAGAACTCTGTGGGGAATATTCCAATGATGTGCCTACAAGGAAAATTCCAGTAGAAAAATTAATTCATCAGTAAATAATTTCATAAAGCCACCAGCTTTTCTGCTTTTAGATGTTTGAGTTGGGCAGATGTTAGCTTCACAATCATAGTAGCAGTGGCTGCAAGTCAATAAGTCTTGTGGGTCATTCCGTGTGGTTTCACCAGATGGTGGTTGCTACACCATTTTCAAATTAGTCCTAAATTTGTATGCCATTAGATAGTCACAAAAGTACTTTCTATGTAAAATTGTAGGCCTGTAGCTCAAATAGTTTCTGAGTTGTGGGGGTCTGAAATTTTCAGAATTTGGGCTATAAAAAGCCTCGCCAGCGTTTTTTGCATCTTTAAGTGGTCATTTCTCAGACATACCAGAGAGCTGTGAGTTGGTAAACAAGGCCTCTGCATGTAGTTAGTGCCCCACAAACATCCCCAGATGTTTCCCTACACTCTGCAGGACATGGGGGTTTGCTAAAAATGCTACAAATTAAGAAAAACCTACTCACGAGTGGGGTTTGGGACCTTAAAAGTACTAGAAATACTGCACAGAAATGTTCTAACACCCCTGGGTTCCATTCTACACAAACTTGTGTGATAACTTAGCAAACTGGAGCTTTCTAGGTACCTCAGTTTGGAAAATATGAGCTCCCAAAGTTGGACGAGATTTTAATTGGCTATTTTTGGTGGCAAAAATCTCAGTGTGGGACAGGTACCAGAGACCCCAAATTTTTCTACAAGACAGTTCTATCTGTCTTCTATCGCTGTACAAAAAAGCAGCAGGGTTATATTTGTAGTTACTGAGATATTCTTACTCAAAATGGCATGGGTAATGTCAATATCGTTTTTTGCTTTGCAGTACTTTAAATTGGGATACAAGTATTAGTAGTGATTCCAATGGTAGTATTATGTATGTTTTGTTCTTTTTGAAATGTTAGTTCTTAAAGGTGACTACCTTCAAAAAGTGTGATGGCATAACTTAGGTATACCTAAGTTATAACTTAGGTATACCTAAGTTATAACTAAGCAAAGACGTCCCATCGCGCTGTGAGGCATCATCCACCGGCGACTTCTGCGTCCCAGCATATGACGGTTCTACTGACAGTAAGAGCCCAGCTGAGCTTTCTCTGTCTGATTTGGGTTGATGTCACTAACCACTTGATTACCGAAATTCAGCCACACCGTTTATTCTTTTACTAATCGTTCGTAGTCCAAATTATTGTTTCATTTAGTCAGGTCATCCGCTATCTGGCTCCTGTCACCATAATCCTCCTATTTTAATATGCAGATTTGAATCTGCTCACACACACACATCCACACACCCACAATCCCACACACACACACACACACACACACACACACACACAATGGCATCAGAATCGTTTCAAAAAGCGTGTGCAGCTATCAACTGAACGTGTCACACGCGCGTGCTTTGACGCCTGTGCGCCTGACGCGTAATGTAGTTTCCCCATTGACTTATAATGGCCTCCCGGTCATGCGCACGTTCACGTGTGATCATGGGTGCACGCCGACAATCACACATCGCGGAGCGGCCACGCGTAACATTCATGCGTTTTTTTTTTTTACAAACGCACGCATTAACGCTCACATGAAGATAATAGAACATTTCAGTCACGCACTCACACGTACGTGGAAATGACGTGCGCAAACTCTGTCACGCGTAACAAGAAGCTGCGTGCATATGAAGCAGCGCCTGCGCGCCTGTCTGTCACTGTTTGACAAATACTGTTATGCGCTCACACACGCGTGCGGTCGCTATTTCTGATTGTAAACAATAGTTATTGATCTGCACCATGTGCACCACTCCCCGTAACATGAGCGCGTCATGTAGTTGTTCGGTCCCAGCTGATGGTGCTGTTGTTCCAAAACACGGGGATAAACTTACCCTGTTGTGCAAAATAAAAAGATGATAAATTTTACTCACTGGAGAAATCAAGGGATAAAACAGTTAGAACATATCATAGAAGATGGTAACTTTCTGTCATTTCACACACTCACTTCACAATATGGAATTAGCAACACAAAATTTTTAGAATACCAGTAACTTAAATCGATTATAGGAAAAAAATACACCCTCAACCAATTACACTGGCAGCTTCCTCTTAGAGTAGAAGAATTCTTAAATTTTCGTCCCCCAAAGCTATTATCAAAACTATATAGAATATTGTCAAAGTCAGAAGATACAATCTTTCTTCCTACAGCAAAATGGGAAGCTGACCTATCCAGTAATCTTAATCAAAATGCATGGTCACAAATATGTTTAAATACCTTTAAAATGTCAAAGAACTCAAATATGCAACTTATACAATTTAAAATTCTGCACAGAATTCATTATACAGGACAAAGGATGTTCAGGATGGGTCTGTCCCATTCGGATATTTGCTCACACTGCAGTGATAACATGACTGACAGTTACCTCCATGCCATGTGGTCCTGCGCACCTGTGCAAAGGTTCTGGCTTGCGGTATGTGAAGACCTGTCATTATGGTTTAAAATGCAACATTGCTGCAAGTCCCACACTGTGCCTATTAGGTGACCTAGGTGAAATCAACATAGGATCTAACTCTGTATGTATGGTTCTCACCAGCTTATGCATTGCAAAGAAAACTATCCTTATAAATTGGAAAGCCAAAAACAATTTGAACAATAAGCAGTTTAGGAATCTCTTATTAGACTACATCAGCTTCGAGACAATGTCTGCAGGATCAAAGGATAAGTTAGCTGATTTTCGTTCCCTCTGGTCCCCTGTGATCAGTTCCATCACCTAATGTAAGGGGTGAATTGGGGCCTCGCCACCTCGGCGGTCGGATGTCGGTGCGGGGGCCCTGGGGACTGCGGGTGCTTGGTGCTGTCTTGGAGTGGGGGTCTGGGCTCCCGCACTGGGGGGGGCGGCTTCGTGCTTGGTCCGGTCTGGGGTCGGGGTGGGGCGGCAGTTGGGGCTGTCTGGTGGTGGTGGGGTTGGGTTGCCAGGGGGGCCTGGGCCGGTGGCTGCCGGCCCTGGGCTGGGTGACCGGGGTGTTCTGGGGTGGGCGGGGTGCGGGGCTCTGGGTCCGGGTGTCTGGGGGTTGCCTCCTCCCTCGGGGGTGGGGGGTCGACCTTGCTGGGGGGCCTGGTTGGCCCTGATGTGCTGCTGCGGGTCTGGGCCGGTGCCTGACTGCTGCCCGGGGATCTGGGGTGCAGGGGTGTGGGGGTTGGGGGTGGGGGGCGGGGTGCGTGTGTGTGTGTGTGAGGGGTCCTGTGCCCTCGGGGGGCAGCCACGGTGGGCCTGGGGATGGTGGGCCCTGGGTTGGGCTCTTCTGCTGCCCTCTGTCCTCCCTCGCCTTTCCGCCTTTTGGTGTGTGGTGGCTGCATGCCTCTTTGGTTGGCAGGTCTCTGGCTGCGGTTGCTGTGGGCCCCAGTCTTGGTGGCGGCAGCTCCTGGCTCGTCCTGCGCTGGGGGGCGCCTGGGAAACGGGGGTGCCTATTGCCCTTAGTGGCTCGCCCTCTGGGGGGAAGTTTTCTTCCCTACAGACCTCATCCCCGGACCCCTCACTTCCTCTGCTCACGTTCACACACATGTAGGGTTATGGGAGGTGTGCTCATTGTGCTGGGTGTGGTGATGGGGGCCATCGAAGTGGCCCCATCCACTACACCCTCTGATGGCTCACCTCTCAAGTTTTAATTGCACTTAGTCACTAAAGACAGCAAAATACTGATAATACACGCTGCATCTGGGGGACACAGCATGCCGTGTAAGGTGGGCGGGGTTGCTCGGGTAGGCGGGACCTCCCGATGACCCCGCTCCCGGCACGGCTTAGCTACTACCCCCTAATTTTAATTGCAAACAACACAGATCTCACCAACACTCATGTGCAGGGGAGGTGAGGGTAATGGGGTTCTTCACAGCCCCGTTTTCTGGTCGCCGCCAGGGCGGGGCGGAGGGGGTGGTATCCCGTGGGCGAGGGGTCTGTGGCTAGCTGCGGGCTGGGGGCCTGCTGGTCTTTGGGGGTGCGCGGCTGTCTGCATCTGGGTGGGGGGTGGGGGTGAGGTGGGGGGGCGTGGGTGGTGGTGGGGGCCCGGTTTTGTGGCCCGGTGTCTCCCGGCCTTCCGGGGGTGCCCTCATGGGGCACTATTGGCGGGTGATTGGGAAAATGATTATGGCTGTTTTGGGGGGGTTGGTGGGGGGGTGGGGAGGGGATGGGGGGGGGGGTGCCCTGGATCTTTGGCTGCGGCAGGGGCCCCAGGTGGCCGTCTGGGGTGGCTGGTTCCCCTGGCGATGTTGACCCTCTGCCTGGGGGGCGGGGGTTACCTGTTGGATGCCTGGGGCCCGGGGTCCTGTGCTGGGTCCGCCCTGGGCCTCCGGCCCCTGGCGGGGTCGGTGGCTGCCAGTCTTAGTCGCCTGGGGCCCGGCCCCGCTGGACGCTGGGGGTCCTGGCCGGGTTCTCCCTCTGCCCTCTTCCGGGCCGATTCGTGGTCGTCCTCGTGGTTTGGTGGCTCAGATCTCTGCTCTGGGATTGCTGCCGGCTCGCCTGGGTCTTGTGGGCTCTCGGGCCCGCTTCTGGCCTTCACGGAGGTCAGAGGTCATAGTTGCATGATCACAGTCACAATTGCACTGTGCTCTGCATGTGGACATAGCAACCATGTTGTCTTGTGGGATGTTAAGTTTGTCCTGGTGCCAGAATATCAAAAGACATGTTTCCTCAGTGTGTTTCACATAGACGATCTGAATAATTACTAACTGTGTTTCAAAACCCGTAGGATGCGTTCCGGTGCGTCCTTGTTAAGGTGTACTAGCTTGTTGTCTGTTGTGTCGGTTTCAATTGAAAGATAATTGTATTCTTGCACTCTTCCTTTTCTCTTCACTATCCCCCCTTGTTGTTTTCTTTTTTTTTTTTTTCTTTCTCTCTTCTCATTTCTTTCTTCCTGCCTTTCCCCTGTCAGGTCCAGCAAACTTATGTATATTTAACTAATCAACAAGTATTCAAACTAAATAAATTACTGTACAGTATCAAGGGGAGTCTTATACTTATAAACTACCCTTGGAAAAGCAAACTTGTATGGCACAATGCAGCAGCCAGATCCCCATTCTGCCTGCTCTGTTGCCGGACAGGACAAAAAAAAAAAAAAAAAAAAAAAGTTGTTGATCTGCACCGTGTGCACCACTCCCCGTAACATGAGTGCGTCATGTAGTTGTTCGGTCCCAGCTGATGGCGCTATTGTTCCAAAACACGGGGATAAACTTACCCTGTTGTTATTATTATTATTATTATTATTATTATCTGAATTAGGTTCTCAGGCTTCACATCCCCAAGCCACATCTGCTGACATTTATTATTATTCCATAATTCATTTATTTATTTTTTAGTTGTGCACTTCCCGTGACAGTCATGCAGGTCTTAGCAGGCAGGCACTTCTTGGCATAACACCTATGGGGTATTCCACGAAGCTGGCTAAAACAGGCTGGGCTTACGCCGGTAAGCGTGGCTTGAATAAGCGGCAACTTTAATCTCAGCTGCAAGTAGTTCCACGAACGAGGCTCAGCTGTTTTTCAGAGACGCTTATTCAAGCCAGGCTGATCCAAGCTGCGGCTGAGTGCGCGTCCGGGGGAGATAAAAAGCCCCGACGCGTCGATCGTTGAAATGATGATATTATGTCTAAAAACAGAGACTTTCTCTTCGGCGGAGCAGAAACTTCTCACGGAGTTGTACGAGGACTACAGGGAGATTATCACAAGAAAAGGCAACACGGTTGCAATAAATAAAGCTCGAGACGCTGCCTGGCAAAGCATTGCCGACCGTTTAAACGCGTTTATTTTCTTTTTAATGAAGCACTTAGTCTGAGCGTACACACGCACACGTCTGAAAATTTAATTTTCAGGGGGCAAGTTTTTGACACTGATTAGGGATAACCCACAACTGCAGTGGTTGATGACTTTTTTTTTCCTCACCCTGAAGTTTGTCACACTACTGTGGCCCAGAGGAGATCAGTCTTGATGAAATAAGGCTTTTCAAAACCCATTGAAGACATTTTGACATTTTTTATGTGTGTATAAACACATATATATATATATATATATATATATATATATATATATATGTGAGAGAAAGAGGCTACAACATAGCCTGGTTTTGTGTAATGTGATGGTGGTTTTCACTTTCTACTGTGGTAGGCCTAATTCATGTTCTTGATTTGACAAATATATATCCACCATAGATGAATAAAGCAGCAGGTAACACCTAAAACCAAAGTCGGAATACTTTGGAAAAAAGGGGCAACTTCATGTGGAGATGTTTCATCAAACACTCAAACTTTGAATAAAAAAGCAGATAAAAACATGTAGGCCTATAGAGGAGATGTCATTTTTATTAGAGATGATAGTGCTACTGTGCCCTACATTTAAATAAGGGAGAAGACACAAATGAGCTTGTACCCAAAATAGTTATCGCATCATTTGGCATCACCTTTGGATTATCATCATGATCAGATTGGACCGCTGGTAAAAGGAAGGTATTCTTTATGGAAAACTGTGGCTATTGTGTCCTGCTTATTTTAAGACAATCTGTGCCTATTCCTGTTACGTGTTGACTGCACTTTGAGGGTGAAAGAAAAAGAAAATCAGATATTTCCAAGTATTTACCGCTGGTGGATTCGAACCCACGGCGCAATGAAAAGTAAAACCACATTTAGTCTGCTTAACTATGCTCTAACCACTCAGCCACAGTTGCACACTGTGACAAAATGTGTAGTGTAATATGATATTGTTTGATTCACGGTTATTCCGGCGTTATTTAAAAAATGTCTCAATGTATGTCACCGAACAAGAACATCATTGACTACAGATCAAGATGAATTTAATGTGTAACATGCGGTTCACAGGCGTCTTTCTGAAGCTCGTCAGAACCTTCTCTGACATGGGGCTAAAGTAAGCTTTACTGTTAGCCTGCCCCGGACCAGGCTTGTCGCTCTGGCTGAGTTACCATGGTTACCAAGCCAGGCTAGCCCTAAGCCTTGTTGGTGGAACAAAACTCTCACTAAAGTTAGCGAAGCTGACCGAAATAAGCCAGGCTTAGACCTAAGTCAGCTTCGTGGAATACCCCCCTGTTGGCTACTGAGTCAGTCAGGCTGCAACGTTTTTTAATGTCAGGTAAGCATTTGTCTTTGTACCCAACTTATTTTCAGTTTTAAACAAGCCTTTACCCATTTTATTTCCTAGGAATGTTAGCTATAACGAAAAATAATCAGGATATGAAAATATCGATCGCAGTTATTCATAACAATAGCTTTAGCTTTGCTTAGATGAGACTCAAGGACAGTGTCAGTTTGTCAGTGAGGCTAATAAAAATTTGAATAACTTTCACAACACTCTTATGGGTTTAAAAAAAAACGTTTTATTTTGCTAACTTAACTATGTAACTTAGCCTAACTTCTCAACTGCCGATAGTTTCATTAGCACAACGGGACGATCAGCAGCGTAAATAAAGATCATGTGATTGAGCCAGAACATAGAGCATCTCTAACAATAATCATAGGTTGTTGCACTAACAATGTTTTCTTTTCATCCAGGTGTACATTCATGTTAATTTTGAGTGACTGACAGACATAAACGTGCTTTGGATCTTGGAACTCAGGATGGAGGAATGTCGAAGAGCCATAATGACTGCATTTATATGCAGTCAAAAACCCTTTCTTAACCGGGATATTGGCAATAACCCGGTTGCGTACGGTCATGTAAACACCCGCAAAAACCCGAATATGCTCATATTCCGGTTTTTAAAAACCCAAATAAGACCCCTGGGTTACTCCTTTTCTAACCCGAATATCTCGTCATATAAACGCGCATCGGGATATCCCCATTGAAAGGAACATTCATTCGCGTTCTGCGCACGTTTCAACCGAAAGGAATCTTGGTCTTTTGAGTACGGGTAGCGTGGATAAGCATGACACAGCTCCGACCGCATTTAATATTTCTTCTTCACGTTCTCTCCTTCTATTAATTAAAACTGTGAGGCCCAATAGTGTGACGTACTGCTGATGGGTCAACACGAGCACCAAAGCGCAAACAAAGGCGACTGCTATCGGCCCTGGACAGTTCATTTTCCACCACGTTGCCGATGCTGCTGCTGTTGTTTTTGTCTTTGGGTACAGGAAGAAGAAACGGAAATGACGCAATTTGCGTCATGTTGTCTGCACGTCCTGGTTTGGATGGGAATATCCCAATTGATTACGCTCCATGTAAACAGGAGTAACTCTGTCTGTTTATCCGTGTTAACGGGTTATTCCAAATGTTTCAGAAACCGGAATATTGACCTTAACCCGAATATTGACTGCATATAAACATACTCAATGTAGCCAGGTGGAACGCTGTGGCCGGTCAGGTGTGCAACCACGGCATAACAACCTGCGACACAGGGCAGAACAAAATCTCCTCCTCTCTTCTGCGTCCAGTCTCCTGCCATGGCCCACCTGAGTACCACATCTACTGTAATCTAATTTTCATGGTTAATATATCAGGTGATCGTTTATAGTCTTTTTAGAATTGTAAAAACTCAAAACTACCTTGTTTAGACTACAAAATGTAGTTTTTCATTCAGTCTCTAAACATAGACTACTCTGGCTTCAGGCGATTCATCGGTTTCTACCCAGAGAAGGGAACACAGGCTATCCAGGGACAGGATGTCACCAAAATTATGGTCCAGAAGATGTCTGCCACAGTGAGCTCACACATCTCCACACGACTGAAGAACCTTCTGTACTATCCTGTCCTACACTAAACCTGGAGAGACTTGTCATCAGCTCTATGGGCATCTAACATTGTTGTACATTCCTTAGTTATTTTTTATTATTGTCTTTTGACTTTAGAGAAGCAAAACTAGAATAAAGCCTAGGAGAGGAACAACCACCAGCAAAGAGACAGTCATGTCTCTCTGACTGAGAGGATTCCTCTTTAAATTAGGACTGTCCACACATACCCAGACAAAGATAAACATGCCTCTACACCTCACTGAACTCTGTATAAGAGGTCAAACATAAGCCTCACAGGACAGTTTGGGTTCAGCACATACCTACTGCACAGATATCCAATGAGAGGAAACACAAGCTGTGAGGGCCATTTTTTATTGCCATTTTTCCAGCAGACAATATTTGGCTTTTTTTATTTTGTAACTTTGAATATCTTTGTCTTGTTTGCCTAGAACATCTAGCAGCATTCATGTTGACACTGTCTAAATAAATATTTGTTTGATTACATCCTTTGTAAGTTGTTCATTGATGACTTAGCATAGGCTTAACACCATCAATACAGTAACTCTCATTAAATGTAATTCAAAATTTAGATTGTAGATGTTCTACAATCAAGTTACTATATTACACTCCCTTTTAGGGTGACTGCCTGCACACTTTTTCTTGCTATTATTCTCCTACATACTTATTCCTCTTCCTGTAGAGCTTCCTGTAAAATAAAAACTGAAGGAATATCTTTTGATATAAATGTCTCAAACCTCAAACCTCCGACGACAAAACCGGAAGTACACCAGGCAAATATCTCGGCTTGACTCTTAGCTGAATGTTGGCTTCAGGTCAATTTTACACTGGATAATAATCAATATTAAATACAGTTTCAACAAAATAATTTCCACAACTAAATAAACTGGAATGTTGACTGTCCACAGACACAGAAGACAAGCCATCCGTCGCCTCCGGCATTTGATTAATTTGTACTTACAGTTTGGTTTCCCTGCTGAGGTAAGTCCATTTTTGTTAAGTTTTCTCATTCACAATTCATATTATCTATGATGCCATAGCTATGCCACATAACCACTTTTTAATTTTATAGCAAAGTTTAATAATTTAAGAATAATTTCATATATATGTAATAAATACTTTAAATATTATCATTCAAAACAAGTAGTTAAAAACATACACAAATACCAATAAATAGTTTTTAAAAATACACAAATACCAATAAATAATTTTTAAAAATACACAAATACACAAATAGTTCAATAAATAATTAAAAACAACTAATTTTTGATGGCGTGTTTTCTATATTACAGGTTGGTGTGAGAGGTCCATACAGCAGAGTAAACCCCCATGTTCCCCTGCTGTCTCTTTACTTTGAGGGAGGTGACCTCAGGAAGGACTTCAGGTTGTCCAGACCAACCCTGGACAACGATGGAGTGGACTTTGAGGTTCCTGTGCCAGTCCAGCAATCTGGTGATGGTCTCAGAAACTGCCTTGCTGCTGCAGTGTCTGCCCCACAACACCCCGCCTATGAACTGCAAGAACATGATTATTGTGAATATGGTTAAACGCAACTCTGTTCAACACATTTAAATAGTTTTCTCACATTCTAAATTTCTCACATTCTTTGTAAATACTTTGCTTATTTCTACATTTTTTCTTTTTTTTTTGCTCATGTGCAAGCGTAACTGTAAACTCATAATTAGAAACTATACCTACATTGAGATGCTGTATATAATATTAAAAAAATGAACCAAACAGAAGATTTGATAAACATTTATTTAATAAACAGAACCAAAAGAACATGAACTATAAAAATGAACTATAAATGAACAACACATTATTTCTTTAAAAACGATTCTAAAATCCTCAACAAACGTTCCTCCCTTGCTCTGCTTTCCGTCTCTCTCTCTCTCCTCCCTGGCCCAACTCTCCATCCATTCTCTCCACTCTCTCTCTTTCTCTTCTCTCTTCTCTCTCTTCTGTTCTCTCTCTCCTCTGCTCTCCTCTCTTGTTCCTCCTCTCGCACCTCCATTTCCCTCAAAAACTCCAGCATGTCAGCCTCTCTCCGTCTCTTCCTTCTGTCACCTTCCAGAGGAGAGACAGCTGCTGCCACAGGTTCTGCCATGGCTGAGGTGATGAGGACTGGTGGGGCTAAACTGGGCCTTTGCCCCATCACCTCATCCATGGCCTGATACCATTTCCACGAGGCAGCAGTTGTCTCTCCTCCTCCTGTGCTGACCCCTGTCCTCGGTGCCTTCAGTTCCAACCACACAGCACAGAAGTTATTTGTTAATGATCACAGAGGATATACTGTGGATAACTGAATGACTATGGCCAAGTGTTTTTAACTAACCTTGTATTTTTGTTTTAAGTTTTCCCATTTTTTTCCCACCCTGCCTCCACCTTTCCCTCAAGGTTGTGGTCCTTGATGAACATTCTACACATGACAGGATTGAAATAGGAAAACAGACTTTGTTACAATAAATTCTTTGCATTTATTAATGAGTAAAGTCAACTATCTCTGAAGAGAAGACTGTGACCTTACACTGTCCAAAAGCCTTATCTCAATGATCTGTGAATTATTTTACAACAGAGTGGGGAAAAAAAACACATGCACACAATGTATGACACGAGTTTAGTACTTACTGGAAACCTTTTTGGGCTGCGTTACGACGCCCTGTAAACATGTCCTCGTTTTCAGCGCACCACTTAATGAGGCGATCTGTGTCCTCATCTGTCCCTGAGAAAAATAACAGTCGTGTCCAACATTATAAGCATTAGTTGCATTGTTAGGTGGTATAAGAAATTGCTTCTATTTGGTCATCATAACAGTCCGCTCGAGTGGTAAAGCCACCCACATAATAATATTTAGGAGTTCTTTGCAGATCCTGTCCGGGAAATGTGCTCGGCGACTGACCATAATATAAACAGCTTTTACGAGGACAACAGTTGAGGGAACTTCGTGAGATCAGGACAAGCAAACAGTCGCATAATTAATGTGGCAATTTCAAGCTGGCACTGCTCATGCAGTTATTAGCCAGATTATGTGAATCGTTTCAATTGTAGCTGCAGGCTACTGGAGGTAGCTGCTACTTGTTCTGTATGCAAAGCGAGCTGCTGCAACTAGCTGCTAGCATTCAGTAGCACGTTGTGAGACGTCTGACAAATTTAAAATGTTGGTCAGAAAATGCCTATTTCTCAAATCTGCGGGGTGATTAGGATGACTACTTAACCACATAAAAAAAAATAAAAACACTGGGTACTTACATTTATATCGCGCCGGCCCGGCCACAGATCCCATGGAGGCTTACATTTCGGTGGGTAGCTCGCAAAGCATTATGGGGTGGTTGAGTATGACTAGTGTGGTCACCGCACATACTTACCGATATAGTGAACATCCGGGTATTTCTCGCGTACTCAGTCTTTTCATACTATCTAATGTGAATGCACTACATACTTATTTTGACGTTACACTTAGTATGAGTAGTACGTTAGTATGCCATTTCGGGCGCTGGCCTCGGAAGCTGTCGGAAGCTCAGCGGGACTCTTCTTCGTCTTCTTCTTCGTCTTTTCCGCCAGGCAAAGTATGGCTCACTGCTGCTTCCCCTGGCTGACAAAAATGAAAAGGCCAACTACACGACACGCTCATGTTACCCTGCTGCGCAGGGAGATCAACTTTCGATTGTGTACAATCAGAAATTGCGACCACACGTGTGTGTGAGTGCGTAACGGTATTTGTCAAACAGTGACAGACAGGCGTGCGCACGCTGCTTCATAGGTACGCAGCTTCTTGTTATGCGTGAAATACAATCTGCACGTTACAACGCACGCACGCACGCACGCACGCACGCACGCGTAACATAATAATCATGCATGTACACACTCGTTGCTGCGAGTTGCTTTGAATCGATTCTGACGCCATAGACACACACACCCGTATTCACGCACGCACGCACACACACACGCACACACGCACACACATGTCACATTTCTCACTGTATATAGTTCACTGTATTGTTTTAGTAGAATAGTAAATAAATATTTTCACTTAAGACCAATCTACCGTCTTGTGCGTATCCTGTGTGTGAGAATTGAGGTCAATTTCACCAAGAATTCTAGACTTTCAGATATGAGACTGATCAACTGTATTTCGACAGGAATCTCCTTGAGATTCTGCATAAATTATTAATTTCCCTGAATACGCAGGATGGTGCCCCTCCTATTTAACAAGTGCAAATAAAATCGCTTTATTAGTTATCCCTACAAACATATATTTAAAAAAATCTTACCTCCAGTATGGTTTAAGAGTTTCATCCAGTTGTCGATGGCGATTCTGAAAGACTGCTGGGCGTTGTAGCATGTGTTAAGGTACCACTCCAGTTGTTGTGGGTTGTCGTTTAAGAACTGTTTTAGCCAGTCCACTTTGGGTTCAGCCGTCTTGATGTTGCTGTCATAGTAACCCACATGAACTCCATCAACCGATGCAGAAACCACAAACTCTGGGAAGTCTGGGACTCCAGAAGTTCCAGTGGAGAATAATATCAAGGAGTGTTCCACTGGATGGAAAAGAAGACTTTCAGCTTTTGAATTTTACTGTATTTTTATTTTTGTATTTTAAAACCTATTAAATCACAATGTACCAGAAAAAAACATGACTATTCTAAAGACCCATTCCTATTCTATTCTTCTGACCTAATACTAGTGGTGGGACACGATTAAAAAAACTTATCAAATTCATTGCAGGCTTTGTAAGTAATTAATTATGATTAATCGCATTTCAGAAATGCGTGATTAAATGCGTTTTAATGCATTATTTTTCTGAAATTAATTAATCAAAATTTACACATTAATGTTCCAGCCCTACTTTGTACTATGCTCATACTAAACTTAGGCCAAATTTAATTGCTATGTTATCATTTATTTGCAGTCTAATCTGCATTACAATTATCTGTCTTGTATTTTACTATATTTGTGTATTTCACTTTATATTTTCCATTTCATGTGAATCACTATATTGCTTGACTAGACTTGTCATGAACACAGCCTGAGGCTGTGGTCAGGGGAGGTGCTCTCTCCTCCTTCGGCTCTGTTGTCTCTCTCTCTCTTTCTCTTACTCTCAGGTGCGCGTGGCGCAGAAGGCTGCAGCAAGTGTTTGGAGTTAGTGATTGGGGGATTTTGTGCAGGTGGAAGCTGTTCAATCAAGCTGCTCCGCTCTGCTTTATAATCAGACGCCACTTTATCTTGGATGTGGGACTGTGAACAATGAACGGTTAGTGCTCTGCTCAGTTCTAGTCATCACCTCTGTTTTAATGCCTTCAGTAATCCTGTTTTCTTTGTTTAGTTACGACTTCTGCCTGTTTCTGTTCCCGGATTCTTCACTTGGGGTTCTGCCACCCTTCCCTCCTGAAAACCACCTGGAGAGATCATTGGCTGGTGGCCAAAGCCTCGCCGACGGCCTGAGACGCCATCACCACCGAGGTGACAACAGCCTGTAGAGAGCCAGGTTTCCCCATAAGTCTAAGGCTACATTTAAACTGCAGGGCTTAATTCTTAATTCCGATTTTTTTTTTTTTTTTTTGTGAAATCCGATTTTTTTTTTCGAGTTCGTTCACATTTCCAATTAAATGCGACTTGTATGCAACCTCCTGTGTGAACCTCACATGACCCAAAGTGTCCCACATGCGCAGAAGAGGACACAACAACGACACGCAGAGAGCGTGTTCCGTGTTTACGGACGTAAACATGGACGCTAACAGTAGAATATGTCTGGCCATTTTAAAGTTGTTGTCCAGCCGGACCCAGCATATTATAACTTAATCATTTTAAGGAGAAGATCAAGAGGGAAGAGAGCCACAATTTTGGCCCTTGCGTTTTGTGGGGCAGTGGCAGCACCGTCTGTCCAGAGAACTGTGTGGATGTAGAGTCGCAGCCAGGAGTGGTGGGATAGTGATGTGAGAGGCTTCACAGATGCGGACTTCATTCAGAATTTTTGAATGACAAGGGCGACCTTTACGTACATATGTGAGCGCCTCTTTTTAACACTCACACGGCAAGACACACGTCTTCGGCAGCCCATATCGGTGAGCAAATGTGTTGGCGTTGGGCTGTATTGGCTGGCAACAGGTGCTTGTTACTGCAGGATAGTTTTGCTTGAACGCAGAATAGTGACGTTTGTCGTGTACCAATAACATGTAGGTCGGATAAATGTGACCTGGCCGTTCAGACTGAAGTCGCATGGCAAAAGATCAGATACAGTGCCTTGTGAAAGTATTCGGTCCCCTTGAACTTTTCAACCTTTTGCCACATTTCAGGCTTCAAACATAAAGATATAAAATTGTAATTTTTTGTCAAGAGTCAACAACAAGTGGGACACAATCGTGAAGTGGAACGAAATTTATTGGATATTTTATACTTTTTTAACAAATAAAAAACTGAAAAGTGGGGCGTGCAATATTATTCGGCCCCCTTGCATTAATACTTTGTAGCGCCACCTTTTGCTGCAATTACAGCTGCAAGTCGCTTGGGGTATGTCTCTAGCAGTTTTGCACATCGAGAGACTGAAATTCTTGCCCATTCTTCCTTGCAAAACAGCTGGAGCTCAGTGAGGTTGGATGGAGAGCGTTTGTGAACAGCAGTCTTCAGCTCTGCCCACAGATTCTCGATTGGATTCAGGTCTGGACTTTGACTTGGCCATTCTAACACCTGGATACGTTTATTTGTAAACCATTCCATTGTAGATTTGGCTTTATGTTTTGGATCATTGTCCTGTTGGAAGATAAATCTCCGTCCCATTCTCAGGTCTTTTGCAGACTCCAACAGGTTTTCTTCCAGAATGGTCCTGTATTTGGCTCCATTCATCTTCCCATCAATTTTAACCATCTTCCCTGTCCCTGCTGAAGAAAAGCAGGCCCAAACCATGAGGCTGCCACCACCATGTTTGACAGTGGAGATGGTGTGTTCAGGGTGATGAGCTGTGTTGCTTTTACGCCAAACATATGGTTTTGCATTGTGGCCAAAAAGTTGGATTTTGGTTTCATCTGACCAGAGCACCTTCTTCCACATGTTTGGTGTGTCTCCCAGGTGGCTTGTGGCAAACTTCAAACGAGACTTTTTATGGATATCTTTGAGAAATGGCTTTCTTCTTGCCACTCTTCCATAAAGGCCAGATTTGTGCAGTGTACGACTGATTGTTGTCCTATGGACAGACTCTCCCACCTCAGCTGTAGATCTCTGCAGTTCATCCAGAGTGATCATGGGCCTCTTGGCTGCATCTCTGATCAGTCTTCTCCTTGTTCCAGGTGAAAGTTTAGAGGGACGGCCGGGTCTTGGTAGATTTCTGTGGTCTGATACTCCTTCCATTTCAATATGATTGCTTGCACAGTGCTCCTTGAGATGTTTAAAGCTTGGGAAATCTTTTTGTATCCAAATCCAGCTTTAAACTTCTCCACAACAGTATCTTGGACCTGCCTGGTGTGTTCCTTGGTCTTCATGATGCTCTCTGCACTTTAAACAGAACCCTGAGACTATCACAGAGCAGGTGCATTTATACGGAGACTTGATTACACACAGGTGGATTCTGTTTATCATCATCAGTCATTTAGGACAACATTGGATCATTCAGAGATCCTCACTGAACTTCTGGAGTGAGTTTGCTGCACTGAAAGTAAAGGGGCCGAATAATATTGCACGCCCCACTTTTTAATTTTTTATTTGTTAAAAAAGTATAAAATATCCAATAAATTTCATTCCACTTCACGATTGTGTCCCACTTGTTGTTGATTCTTGACAAAAAATTACAATTTTATATCTTTATGCTTGAAGCCTGAAATGTGGCAAAAGGTTGAAAAGTTCAAGGGGGCCGAATACTTTCACAAGGCACTGTACCTATCGGAATTAGGACCACATATCCAAGTTTGCACCGCCTGTCCTCGGCACCCTCTGTGCTTGGACCCTAGGCCTGGGTCGCATTTGAAAAAAATCGGATCTGTGTCTTTCAGACTGTCATGAAAAGATCCGATACAGGTCGCATAGGGGCAAAAAAAAAAATCGGATTTGGCTCACTTTAGCCTGCAGTGTGAACGTAGCCTTAGAGACAAGGGACGTAGCTCCCATTTCAGGGTGAATTTGTTTACTACAAAGTCTTATATCACTGTCCACAAAAACTCAGATGCTTTAAGCAATCACAGACAAACAGAGAGGAAAGTTTCAGGCTGGCTGCTGTTGCTTCAGGAAAATGGGCCCATCCACACAGTACAGATTGTAGAAACAGCCAAATGTGATTTTAAACTGTTGCTCCATGAACCTTATTCACAGACCTGCACTGTCTGATTTTTGTTTCCTAAACAGAAATCTTGCATCGTTGACATTTTCAGAGTGATAATGAAGTCGTGCATGCTTTTGAGTATCTGAAGGCCCAAGATGTGACCTTCCTCTGCAAAGGGATAGTTCTGCTTTAATATCAGTGAGCCAAGTGTATTTAAGGTAAAGGAGACTATGTTGTGAAATAATATCAGAACAACCTTTCTTCTGTGTGTTTCTGGTGAGGGAGAGAACTTTTTGAAGTATTGTGCTTGTAGACTTTGACTTTTCAGCTCTGACTCTCACCAAACTGTAACCTGCACATGACACACCCAGGCGTCAACTAACCGTGACATCACCTGTTGGTTTCATTGCCGAGAAAATGAAGCCCGGATTTTGCTACTTCCTGGTCGCTGTTTTGGATTTTTTGGAGCCAGTGACACACAAACTGTTTTGTATTATACTCATTCTATAATTAGGCCAAACTTAATTGCTATGCTATGTTATCATTTATTTGCAATCCATTCTGTATTACTATTATCTATCTTATATCTCACTATATTATTATTATTATTGGAATGTTTCACTTTACTTTTTCCATTTCACGTGATTCACTATATTGTGTGACTGGACCAAATGATCTTAGAGTTTCTGTTTTAAAATTACAAGATGTTTTAACGATATCATAACAGCACATCTGAGTATTTTACTTCCCTATTTGTGTGTGCTTATTTCTGTAGTTGTGCTGCTGCAACACGGGAATTTTCTTTCTCGTGATCAGTTAAGGCTTATTTTACATAATTTATATGATAATACTGAAAGCTTCTTTATTGGGAGACATTACTGTCTTCTTTAGTAAAAGGCTGACAGCAGAAGTCTAACAGATCCTTATCTCCACCACATTTTATCTTGTCCATTACTCTCAGCCATGACAGCTGCAGCATGTCGTCTTTAACGCACCGATTTAACCACAATATTAAAAAAACATAGATAATAATCATAAGTCAGAACTGCACAGATACATATCAGGCTGAATCTGTGCTATTAAGACATTTGTAAGACTTTGAAACTAAAAGAATCAGGTGCTGTGCAGAAAATAATAACAGAACAAACAGCACCAGGAAGAAGTAACAGTTAACAGTTACTCTGAGATCTTACCTGAACATGCGACGTGACGGAAGAAGACTAAAGCCAATAATTTTTTCATCTTCTTTTTGGAAGTCCTGGAGCTGAAGAGCTTAAGCCAGATAATCAGAAATAGTTAGAGAAAGTGGAGTGTATCCTTCCCTGAAGGTACAGTATTTACACGGAGCCTTCTTATCAGGAATGTAACTAGACCAGTCTGGTTTAATCACACAGGCAGGGCCATGCAGAGACCTTTGGAGGGCCAGGTGCTCAAAGTTAAAATAGGGGCCATGGAGCACAAATTTAAAATGCCATACAACAACATACCTTACAATAGAAGTGGCTGAATTGTAGCAACCTTTTTTCATGAAGATTACATGGAAGCAGTGATGTGATGGTTCAGTCTCTGGACGATTCATCAGACTGTTGGTGGTTCAAACCCCAGTGTGGCCAGAATCAGGTCCTTCAGTGATGCTGACAAATTGTCATTATAAGTATTTTGAAGTTGAATTTAGATCACCATCAGACACTGGACTGTTTAACTGTGGCTACTGTATAGTAGTGATGGGACAAATGAACTGAGGCTTCGAGGCGTGTCTCGAGCAAAAGTGGGCGTGTCAGATGAAGCCTTGCTTCGAGGCTTGTGTCGTGTCCGAGGAAATCACGTGACCGATGACAAACGAGGCCTCGGTTTGCTCAGGTTACGTCATTGGTTCATTCAACGTATCGCTTCCTCATATAAGCGTTTCAAATCTGGCGGGACACTGTGGGTTGTGTCGGCGTTTGTAGTGAGTTGTCAGGTGGTTTGTGAGAGAGTGAGTTAGCGGTTAGAGAGTCAGTCAGAGTAAAAAATAGAGATAGTAGATAATAGTTTGAGAAGTAGAGAGGTAGTGGTTTAGGAGTAGAAGCAGTGTAGATTATTTTCCCAATTCTAGGGTTTTGACGTGAGCTATTACACATATATATACTTTTCTTTTGCACCTGTTTGTGAGTTGGGTGAAATCATGGGTGTTTGTGTGTGCATGTGTGTCACTTATTAAGTTTGTCAATGATTTCACTCCTCTGTTTGGTGTGTGCACCTTCTTCTGCAGTCACAAACTTCTCTACAGCACCTTCCATGTCAAGAACTCACTGGGAAAACATAGTTTTACAGCAGGGCCTTGTGTCAGGTGATGATAAAGTCACTCACTTAAAAGTGAATTCACATTCCCCCCAGTTTCATTTTTGTTTGTTGTGCTGCAAATCCCCCATTTCACAGATGGAACCAGCTAGAAAGAGGAAGTCCTCACCTGTGTGGGAGTATTTTGAGCAAACTGCTCATAATAAGGTTTGTTTGTGTGGAACCTCCCACTGGGAAGTTCTTGGAATCTAGTGATTATTGTATACTTGCCATAGAGTGAACTATCAGTCACAATATGTATGATTTTATTAAAGGTGAGGTGCTTGGTGTGTGATAGACAGCTCACATACAGCAATAATACTTCCTCAATGATCCGCCATTATCGAGCCATGCATGAGCATGCCCAGGCTGCCAACAGGCCAGAGACAAGCCAAAGTAACAGGAACTATTTATTGCATATTTACTAAATCTGGTGTTTGACTCCAACTATAAGGCAGCATTAAATGTTACAGATTCCAGAAAAGCGCTGGTGGATGAGGCTCTGGTCGGCATGGTCATTAAGGACTCTCAGCCTTTCTCAATTGTGGAGGATGCGGGATTCAGGGAGCTTGTTCATGCACTGGATCCCAACTATGTGCTCCCAAGCAGAAAGGTGTGTGAACAGAGCCAAATGTAATTTTTATTTAAGTAAGTAGAATAACAACTCTGATTTTCACCTTCAGGCTCTGAAGTCAATGGTGGAGGATAGATACCGGGAGGCCAAGGAGAAGGCCAAGGAGCAGGTCAGGAAGGCTGCAGCTGTCAGCCTCACGTCGGATATGTGGACATCCATTAACATGGATGCGTATCTGGCGGTGACCTGTCACTACATTAGTGATGAGGACCAGCTCTGCACTTCCTTACTGGGAGTGCAACATTTCCCGAAGGCCCATACAGCTGAGAACCTGGCTGCAGGGCATGCACAGCTGATGGAGGAGTGGGGCATAACGGATAAAGTGAAATGCCTGGTCACCGACGGAGCAGCTAACATGAATGCGTGTGTCAGACAGCTAAACATCAGACACACCGTGTGCATTGCACACACAATTAATTTACTTGTGCGCAAGTCATTTGATGATGTGCCTGGGCTAAATGACTTGCGCCATAAATGCAGAAGGTTGGTGACCCTCTTTCGATCCAGTACATCAGCTAAAGAAAGGCTTGTTCAGGTGCAGGAAGAAATGGGGAGGCAGCCTTACAGAATGATAATTGAAGTTGAGACAAGGTGGAACAGCACTTTCCATATGTTGGAAAGGTTGTATGAGCTCAGAGAGCCAGTGGGAGCAGCCTTAGCCTCCCTAAAAACTGACGTTGCACCTCCAACAGCTTCAGAATACGAAGCAATAAAGGATGTGCTGAATGTTCTCGAGCCATTCCATCAGGCAACAGTTGAAGTCTCTAGCGAGAGGAGGGTGTCTGGATCAAAAGTGATCCCTCTCATGAAAATGCTGCATCATACAGTTTCCTGCAGACTCCCAACCCTGACCACTGCAAGGCAGCTGGGGGACAACCTCATCCGGCGCCTTAAGGAACACATCCACAACTTGGAATCAGTCAGTGCTCTCACACTGCCAACCTTATTGGATCCGAGATTTAAAAAACTTGGATTTCTAACTCCTGGCAAAACACAAGAGGCAATAAATAGACTGAAAAATGAGTGTGTCAATATGATCAGGAGAGAGTCTCCCCCTCCCACCTGCAAGCCGTCCCGTGGATCCGCCAGCCAATCATGGTGAGTCACCTGATCATTGTATTCTCTATTATGATGTTGGTGTTGTGATTTTGAATGTCTTAACCAACCTTCTCACCCTATGTGCGACTGTTATTAGGTGAGCTTTGGCAGCTCCTGGACACATCAGTCACCACCAGCAGGAGCAGCTCCAGCGCCACTGCCGATGCAAATATTCTGAGGAATGAGGATCCACTCGTATACTGGAAAACCTGCAAGACGCAGTATCCGCATCTATATCGACTAGCAACAGCATGGCTGTCAACACCAGCATCCTCTGTGCCTTGTGAGAGGGTGTTCTCAAAAGCAGGAGAAATTTTATGTAAACGAAGAAATCGACTGAACCCATCCACACTTGAGAAACTTTTATTTTTAAATAAAAATGAATGAAAATGCAAACTCTTGTATTGCTTTTATTGCAGGTTTGATTAAGAACAAAGCCATGAGTCTTCATGGGTGTTCACATGCATGCACACGTACATATACTATAGATGCATCCGATATTAATTGTTACTGCATAGATCTTCATACCAAATTTCGGCTCAGGTCATATTTTCATTTGAACACCAGATGGCAGTATTCACTGTTTCAGTGAGGCTTCGAGTAGTGAACCTTTTAATGAAGCAATGGGCTGGAAAGCCTCAGTGATTCATGGGGCTTCATTTGACCATCACTACTGTATAGCCAGGGATTTGCTCCATTCTGCAGGAGCGAGACGAAACTGACTGCGGCAGCAGAGTTTACTATCTGGCAGAGAGTGGAGGGAGAGACCGGTCTTTATTGCTGGTGGTGTGATCAGTGGAATGACGAACAGCTGCTCGGGTGCTGGGGAGGGAGCTGATTGCCAAGCGGACGCAGCCGTGAAGCTGGGCTCCGCTTGTCAGCTGCCAGAGAGAGAGAGAGGAGGAGAGAGAGGGAAAGAGAGATAGGGAAGGGAAAGAGGGAGAGAGATAGGGAAAAGGGAGTGGGATGTCAGGATGGGGCAGAGGAGGTGGAGGGGGAGGCCCTGACAGAAACTTTGTAGGAATGATCTTTGGCATGTCAAACTGACAGCTGGTGAGGGTTTCTTTTAGCCAAAATTTCAATATTTTCATAATTTTGCACTGAATGGAAAACATCAATGAATCTCTTGCAAGTTGGAAATTAAACCAAGATGCCACTTCTAGATGTCCATATGTGTTCAGAAGTTTCTGGCAAAAAGAGAGAATGCAGCAAATACTGGTGCACAAGCCTCAGTTTTGTGCTTAAGATCTCTCAGATTCAGGCACTGTTCAAAAATTGCAAACAAGTGGATTTTTAAAAGAATAGGAAAAATATCTCTCTCAAACATAGGATCTATTTGATGTTGTGGTGAGAATATTATCTGAATGACACTACCAATGCCTAGAAAGCTTTTATATGTTAGTAGAAATGGGGATTATGGCCAATCAAAGTTGACAAAAAAATAAATAAAGAAAAATAAAAAATTTTCAAATGACTAGATGGACATCTTGAATCACAAGAAGTCTGATGAAATTTGGGATAGGAAGAGATTGAAGTTCAATATGATTTTGTTAAGACCTGGTTATGTTTGGATTGCTTCCATTTATTGGCATTCCCATGTGACGAAATAAAAACAAATATGTCAATAAAAACAGATTTTTTTTCAGACAATGCCCTGGCATTCAACTTTAATGATTGAAAAAATGTCACACAGGAGGGTTGGCCCTCGGCCTTTTTCACATGATCAAATCTGGTCTTCTTTGGAAAAAATTTGGACACTTCTGTGCTATGATCTTCATCAAATGAACACTATAAACAAACAACATTTTTAATCAAGCATTGCTTTTAGAGTTGTATATTTTCATGTATCTGTGATTATAGTGTTTCTCTATGTAGTGTGGTGTTAGAAGAATTACACTTATATTAGAATGATTATACTTATGTTGATTCGAGGTTATCATTGAGTGACTGTGAGGAAATGAGGACTACCATCAGCATTCTAATTTGTGACCTGCATGTTCTCTGAAGTAACAACTAAAGAACAAAGCTGACTTGTTCCTATAGTGAGCTGACTCGCTCTTATGATAAGATCATGCAAGTAAGACATGTTCTGTCTTTGTACTGCTCTGATATCTTCTGACTGATGTATGATGACTCCTCTGTATCGTATGATTGTGTGAGAAGGAAATAAAAGGACAAGGAGAGAGGCAGGCTCTCCAGAGTTTGTGGGGCTGTAGCGATGCATACTACAGAGCTGTAGTCTCTCTCTCTCTCCTTGTGCAAGTAAAAGACCAGAGCTCGTGAGTGCTGTCTTTTCTTCCTGTGCTGTTTGTATATTCTTCAGGTTTGAACCTAACATAACTTGGTCCTTCGAGCCGGATGCCAATACGCCTGGAACCCTCAGGAGCTGTTCGAGGGAGACCGAAGTCTGTGCACAGCCCCCTGGAACTAGGTTCGGGGACGAAAGCCCTCCGTGGTTGAATTCCACGTCGGCCGGTTAAACCCTGTCCAGGTTCCGCGGGGTTCCAGGTTGACGGCATCTGAACAAAGAGAACAGCACCAGGAACGAATGACAGGTACTGTACAAATGCATTGACACTCAAAGAGTGAGTGTGGAAAGCGCTGAAGGAGTAGTGAAGTCCTGAGCTCAGGAAAGCTGAAAACTTACAGGAGGAGTAGTGAAGTCCTGAGCTAAGGAAAGCTGAAAACTTATAGGAGGAGTAGTGAAGTCCTGAGCTAAGGAAAGCTGAAAACTTACAAAACGTGTGCATGTGTTAAAGTGTGAGTGTGAAAGGACTGGTCAGTGATTGAAGCAGCGGACAGCCTGAAACCTAACGGTGTGAACGTACGACTATTGTCAGTTGAAGTAAATCACTGAGTGTGAACAGTCATTACGATTTAGGAGGATTTTGTGAAAACTCTAAAACGACTTTCAGTCCTGGGATAGGACCCCCAGTGGAAAACCGGACTAGCTAATAGAGCTGGCCTGGAAGCTTGTTTTCCAAGGGCTGAATTTTGGCTCATGAAGCATTGTTTTTCACAAATTCTCAATAAAATAATTTTGAACAGCACCACAAATTCTAAATAAAAATAATTTCGAACAAAACAAACCAAAATGGGAAATAATCAGGAAAAAAATATAAAAAATTCCCTACAAGTCAATGCAAAATACATGGAACGGAAGCATCCAGATTCGACAATTCTTGTCAGATTGGGAAAAGAAACATGGATTTAAAGGCAAACTAATAGTAGGAGACTGCACAGAGCTAGTTACAAAATTAACTGTAAAACAACAAACAGATAAAAAGAAATCAGAAGAAACCGAAAAACAGCTTCATTATGCAGAAATATGGCTGAAAGAAGCACAAAAGAGAAATACAGCAACAAACAAACAAAAAAGCTGAAGCCTGTGCAGCAAGAGCAGAAGATGATAAGATAGTGTACAAACGGAACACACAAAGACAACAACAGCCTGGTGCATCGGCAGCCGAAGGCGCCGCGGCAGCCGAAGCACCAGATAACGGACCCCCTCCCTATAACGAGGGTGAGAGACCACGACCACAGCCGACACGACTTTACCATGACAGATCACGACCACAAAGACTGAATTTAAACATTTACACTGTAATTATAAATAAAAAGGAACAGAAAAAGAAGAAGACACCCAGCATTTTCTATCAAGATGATAATGATCAAAACTGTGAGGTGGACTACAGGGACCACTAGGAGGACATAGAGGCAGAGGGAGTTTTAGAGGAAGACACAGAGATAGAGGAGAGGACTCATGCTGGACTTGTGGGGGAAAAGGACATTGGTCTAAAGACTGTCCAAACAACAAAAGAAAGAGACAAATGATGTCATTTTTAGGGTCAACCAACTACTCCAGAAGTTGGATTCCAGATTCTGTTTAGAAAACAAACCTGATTTGTATATAGGCAGTTATAGTAGCAGCAGCAGTACATGTATCCACTGATGTAGTATTCTAAAAAGATACACAAAGGATTTATAATTTCTTCAGGGCCTTATGAAGAAATGCTCTTCTGTGTTGCAGAGATGAAATATCAGTAGAGGTTTGACCTCCTAGATCAACTGTAAATGAATAAATAAATAAAAATTATTACAGTTTATTTATTACAACATTGTTTTCATTTGGTTAAATCAACTCAGCTTTTATACTGAATACTAGCTGCAATAACTTGATAATGTAACTGCTATTATGTGTGGGTAGCTTTAGATCTAAAGCCTAGATATCAGTTTGTCTTCCGACACAATTACACTTAATATAAAGTATGGTTTTAGACACTAAAAATGATGTTATTGTGTTTTTGTTTGTTTTTTTTTTAAATAGAAAAAAGGAAGAAGAAAAAAAAACTTTCTTACAAAAAGCAGTAAGAAACATGAACTGAATTCACGATATCTGCACCCAACCCGGTCTCACGGGGATTCGTGAAACTGTCATGTAAGTTTTAGTTTCGGTTTCGTGCGCACCAACACGATTTCGTCATGTTTTTCGTGCCGCTCACCACGAAATGTTTTTCGCTGTGGTAATCACATCTGAAAGTGGTTTATACCGGCGGATTCATGACGATCTAAGCTGTCCATCGGCGTATACTGCTTGTGTGATCGTGTTTGCGGCCGCCGGCCGCCGGACATTCTTGAAATTCCTATGCAAATTGGTAAGTGTACCACCGGCTTATGGTTAGGTTATGGTTAGGATTATGGTTAGGGTTATGTTTAGGGACGATGTCATGCAAAATATAGCGTTGGATTCGCCACGGTTTTACATTAAAAATAAAATATACACATTCTTTTGAAATACGTTCTGAGTGGCACGAAAAGTCCGCCGTTTAAAATACATTGGTGCGCATTTCGTGGTAAGCGGCACGAAAAACATGATGAAATCGTGTTGGTGCGCACGAAACCGAAACTAAAACTTACGTGACAGTTTCACGAATCCTCGTGAGATCGGGCTGCTGCACCACATGTGCTTCTCTTGTTTCTTACCTGTAATTTGAGTTCAGGATGTCATATGCAAGCATGATCACAGAAATTACTTTATGGTCCGGTATGCTTTGTAAGAATGATTATAGAAACCTGCAATGGACTCAGCTAAACCGGAATCTAATTTTCAGTTGTTCATACATTTAGAGATTTTGGATTTTTCAATGACAAGCTTTTATGAAGTGTGTCAGGAAATTATTTCTGTAAGACAAAGACTGCATTTTTGCTGTTAGTTTGTACCACAAAGTTTCCCAGCACAAGATGAGAACTCAGTGTTTCTAATGGTTTGCTTGCATCTACTTTTACTTCAAGGTCCTTTTTATCTCTGGAATGCAGCTCAGCTTGGTACATTTCAAACACTTCACTCTGTATGCAGTGATAAGACCACAATAACAATTGTCACACAGTTCAACAGATCAAGCTAAAATAAAATTTCATGTTGATAAAGCACAGATGTAATAAAGTATAAATGTATTATTATATTAGTATATAAACGTGCCTGCATATGTCTTAACAACGTGTTAATTTATGCAAACGAAAATACCAACACACAATATTGCTAAAATCATCAGAAATGGCACTCATTTTGTAAATCAGGTGATAGGCCAAATGACTTAGAACTTAGACATTTGCTCAAAGAACCGCTGTGCTTAACATCTACAAAGTGCAGGATTAGTAAGAGGAAAAAACACAAACAGAACAATACAAAACAGACTTAAGAAATGCATGGAAGAGACAGGACGAAAATGGCCTGATTGTTTAGACCTAGTGCAGATGTATATGCGCATTACACCAAACCAAACAGGTCTAACACCATTTAAAATAAATACATAGCAGACAGTTTGTGTTACTGCAGTTTAAACAACCTGAAATCAGTATAGATGAGAAGTGCACATTAGCAGAGTATATGAGGAAAACATTACAAGCAAGAGGAATAAAACATGCTAATGATATGCTATGCCAGATGCACCTATTTCTCAACAGGAGGGTGTCCCACCAGTCCGAGACTGGGTGTTAGTGAAGTCCAGTAAGAGGAAACACTGGTCCTCACCGAGGTGGGAAGGACCGTACCAGGTGCTGCTTATGACGCCCACAGCCATAAAGATAGCAGAGTGAGCTTCGTGGATCCACCTGTCACACTGCAAGAAACAGAGGTTCCTGGAGGAAAACTCCGGTGATGGTAAGGGGAAGTCTGACTGCAAAGGGGATTAAACCTTTTAGTAGTTAATCGTCTCAATGTCAGTGAAGAAACCAACAGATCCTTACTGTCTTTAGGGAGCAGAGTACTCTAAAGATCCTCATACATACATCCACACACTCACTGGACAAAGAACAGGACAAGAACACTGTTAGCTGATAAAAAGGAGGTGAAGTGCTGGTAACCTCTCCCTCCAGGTCATGACTCAACGTGTCAAGACGGCGGCCCTGTTGGGCCCAACGGCTGTGGTATTTCTAATCCTCATTTCATGTTTGTTAATGAGAAAAGAGATTCATAGAGGAAAAAGAAACCATGAACTCGATGTTGATGATCACCATGATAATGTTTGGTTCCAGATGGCTAATTTAACAGCAATAAGTTTGAATATGTCTGACTGCTATGTGTGCTCATTCATATCTCATCATTCACGGACCAATACATGCTTAACACCAAAACCAGTCACACTAGATGAAATTATATGTGTTGTAGCAATCTACACCTCTAATTACAACCCCAGTCACTACCTTTAAAAAATTCACTTAGTATTTGCCAAGTTGCACTAATGCCAGTGACTATGACTTGAAAAACTGGAGAATGCCTCAACATTTTAGTATAACTACTAATGAAATTAACTTACAGGGAATCACGATGGCACGCTATCCAAACACACCATCACTGTGTTTTAGGAGCTGGGCTGGGGGAGACGTGGACCTAGGCATGACAGACTGTATGACTTACTTTCCTGTGGGAGGTGTTTCGAGCCATCCCCTGTGCAGCGGTTCTTGGTGTGAGGAAGGTTGGGCAAAACCAATCAACCTCACTGCCGTGGAAATTCGTGGCAATGTGGTGGGATGGGTGTCTGAACCTGGTATGAATTCACTGCTTCCACGTGTGGGCGGGGTCCCTGCCCGACTGAGCACGTTTGGCCATAAGGTATATTTATATCTCATATCTCCCTCAGAGATGGGATGATGCATGCTACCTGGCTAAACTACAGCCTGCTGCTCTTGTGATTCCCAAATCAGATGTTACCACTATTTTTAGTACAACATCTAGACATCAAAGGCGTTCTATCCCAGACACTACTAGAGCTCCACCACTAATATCAGACACTAGAGGTGTCCTTATGACACTTTTCCCATGTACGGAACAGCCTATCTGGGAAATAGGATGAATGACATGCACTGGGAACTTGAAGAACTCACAAACACAGTTCTTCATCTAGCACACCAACTTAGAGATGATCCTGAAAAGAAAGCCATGAAGGCCATGATTCTGCAGAATAGGATAGGTCTTGATTATATTTTGGCCTCCCAGGGTGGTCTCTGTGCGGTTATTGGTGAGCACTGTTGCACATTCATTCCTGATGGTACATCTAACTACTCTCACATTGTTGACCAACTTGAACATCTGAAGGACAAGCTGACCAAGGATGTGGATAAGAGCATGAATTGGGAAGGCTGGAGCCCCTTGGCATGGTTTACCTCTGGCAGTTGGTATAACATTCTGTTAAAAATATTAACTCCAATCCTTCTGGTATGCAAGTAACACATGTTCTGTCTTTGTACTACTCTGATATCTTATGACTAACGTATGATGACTCCTCTGTATCGTATGATTGTGTGAGAAGGAAATAAAAGGACAAGGAGAGAGGCAGGCTCTCCAGAGTTTGTGGGGCTGCAGCGATGCATACTACAGAGCTGTAGTCTCTCTCTCTCTCCTTGTGCAAGTAAAAGACCGGAGCTCGAGAGTGCTGTCTTTTCTTCCTGTGCTGTTTGTGTATTCTTCAGGTTTGAACCTAACATGTGGCCACAAAGTTGCAGCTATATGTTGTTTCTAGTCCGCAGTTGTGAGTAAAATTATGAGTTCTTAACACATAGAGTTAGTTGTTGAAATCACATGTTTGAGCAAGAAAAGCTGTTTGTGGATTTACTGTTTGAATTCACTAATAATCAGCAGCTTATCAACATTATAGATTTATAAGTTGTAGAAACGGAGAATGTTGCAGCTCTGTTCTTATTTCTGTCCTCATGTTTCAGTCTCTGGTAACTGCGACTCCGTAGAGGCTCCGTCGTCTGATGCAGGTTCCTTGTTCGTCTTGCTGGTTCCTTCTTGAGACAGCTGTTTATTGAAGATTGTTCTTTACTCCTTGTTCTGCTGGAGAACATGGACGCCTCTCTGATAGTTTTAGATGTTTAATAAGAGACTAAACATTTAAATTGTCTACATTTTTTGCACAATACTGCACAGAAAATGAAAGTGGACAGACAAGAGTTTCCAACTTGGGTTAGTTGCAAAGGCTTAATAATTGCAAAACAGACTCAATAAACGGTTTTGACAGAATTCATTGGAGTTTACTCTCCTCCTCCAGTCTTCCCTGAGAGTCTGTCAGGGCAGATGAAGAAATGAACAAGTTAAATTACTGGTCAGATGCTTAGTAGAATTCATTATACATTACTAATATTTGGATACTAACAATAGGCTGGTCTTTACAGAAGGGCAAGTATTATCCCAGTATATTGTTGAGTGTTGTTAGGTTCGTTAATATCTGCAATGCATAGATGAAACAAGGATGTACTCACTGTGATCAGTTAGGATCTGAATGTCTGTCTGCAGAATCTGAAGCTAAAAACAAAACAAAGTCTGAGTTTAAAACCCAACAGACAAGACTGTAAAGATCAGACTGATTACAAATATGCGGTAAATAACAGAAAATCTTACTGTTAGCAGGTCTGAACCCTGAAATAAAGATGAGAGATGACTGAAGTTAAAATGATGGATCGATAATTTGCCATAAAGACGTTTCACAGATTTCTGCTTTGAATGTGAAGGCTGTTCTTGTGTTACTGTGTACCATTAGTCTTCTTTGTCCACATGAAGAGTCCAGTGATGCAGAGCAACAGCAGCAGACCTACAACTACTCCAATGACAGCACCAGCAGGAAACCCTGAAGGAGGAACTGGAACCAAAACACAACCCTCAGATTTCATCTCTACTGCAGAATGAGGATAAATATGTTTCATTTCCAGACTCCACTGTTCTGACTGACTTACCCCAGTTAGTCCTGATCACTGATTTGTCCAGTTTGGTGATGATGTCGTCTTTGACACCAGACAACTGAAACACACAGTCGTACTTCTTCCAGTCTTCAGGAGCGATTGATGAGATGTTCAGGTCAACACTCATCTGGAAGGTTCCATCATAGTTGGGGAGGATCTCTCCTTTGTCAACGTCCTCATGAAGCTCCTCTCCATCTTTCCTCCAGAACAAGTCGGCTCTGTCGGGGTAGAAACCTGTAGTGTGGCAGGTGACCGGAGAGGAGGGAGTCTTCTGGAGGAGAGACACTGAGGGAAGATCTGGAGAGAGAAACTGATGAGTCTTAACTCAACGTGACAGATCTAAGGGCTCTACTAAGAGGTGAGATTAGTGTGTTAGCAGGTATGTTGAGCCTAAAGTCAAAGTTTCTTTGTGTCACAAAGGTGGTTCTCCTTTAACCTGTCAGATCTCCATGGTAACTGATGCTGTGGAGCAAACCAAATTACAGTGATTTCCTGCATTGTGGGACAGTGTCAGACCTAAATACACTTCAATACAATATCATGTTTGCACATATGGAGTCAGAAGTTTAACAGCTCTAATTAACAAAACTCAGCAGGAGAGCTGGTTCTGTCCTGATTTCCTTTTTACTACCAACTCCTGTGTAACTGTATGTACTCCACTAACCTTTGTTCATTGTTTATTGTATTGTACTCTGGCAAAACAATTTCATCCAGGATTAATACATCTTATCTTATCTTATCTTATCTTGTCTTGTCTTGTCTTGTCTTGTCTTATCTTATTGTGCAGCTGTCAGTTAGATTATATAACTTGATTTTAATTGGTTCTTTGAATTAGCAGCATCCATCAGCCCTGTTTTGTTTGTTTAATTATCACCTTTTCATTTGGTAATGCTATCACTAACCAATAAATAAATTGCTTTAGCTCACTAATAATCTGTTTGGGTTGTTTTTTTGGTTGCACCTCGTTGACCCTAGACAACTGAATCATATCTTTGTCTGTGCTTTGTTTTATTTTCACTGGATGCTCCTGTGGATAGAAACAGAAGAGGTACATAACTGTGTGTATCTCAGGTTGTGTAATTTCACCTGTTCAGCGCAGAAAACTCCTCCCATACTGCATAGCCTTCTTCAGCGAGTCAGGGCACACGCGGAGTAAATTGTACTTGTAGTCATTTAGCATAGCCTCGTATGTGTCCCATGTCAGTTTGATGATGAGTGCCTCTGGTTTTGAAGCGGTCCATGTCAGTGTCTGCAGATTCAGTGACATGAAGTCTTCACCATCGTATCCAAATTGACTAAAAGCCCTGATTTCTCCGGTTTCATCGTCGAATTCACAGCCACCCAGTTGCTGTAGGATGTGGACACCTGGGAGACAGAGAGAGAGATTTTACTGATTTACTATTAAGGTTGGCTGACATGGACACAAATATGACCTCAACAATCGTCTGACTGACAGATAACTAACTACAGCCAGCACTGCTCTCGGGAGATTGCACACTGAAAAACGACCATCCTTCATTTGGTACATTATCAACACATTAACAGCTGTGAATTATTCATATTTTGTACATTTACAAACAAACCTCTGTGCTATATCAGTTTTCTGCATCTAAAATAATCTGTGCAATGTCAATATTTTTCCACTTATGGACAAATCTGGAAAATATAAATAAAATCTATGCAATATGAATATTTTTTAGTGTTGATTTTCTCTTGAAGGATTCTGAGCAATACCACTGATATGTGCAAGGTTGTTATTGTCCACATCCAGAGAAATTTGGACAATTTGAACTCGTACTTATGTATATATATATATATATATATATATATATATATATATATATTCTACTGGCATTGGTTACATGTTTACATTATCCACTTTGCTGCTGTAACAATGCAAGCTTCCCCTCAGTGGGATCAAGAAAGAGTTATCGTTTTGCATTGTTATCACAATTTACTTATCAGACAGGAAACACCTTCAGTGTGTCTGTTAGAGCTCAGAGATGCACACTGTGTTTTAGCTAGTAACTCTGAATGTAAAACTGAATTGTGTGTTAATGAGAAAACGCTGCAGTGAATTTTTAATTTAAAGGATATTTGCAATTTAGGATTGATTGTTGGCTGCTTAGCAATCAGGTTTTTCTACAATATTAACAAGGGCACGTGTACATTTATACGCCCCATAATGGTAACACATAAAAATATACACAATAGGAAAATATGGCCTATAAAGTGACAAACAGTCTGGTTCCTTGATCAGAAAAGACCCACTAATGACCAAACAGGCAGACAGAGTGACTCCTTAGAACTGATGTTACCACAACTGGCTTGATTCAGTGTCAACAGTGTGGAACAGAGACTTTGGTTTTCTGTTAACTTGTTAAGAGAGTAACACAACTCATTTAAATGGTGAAAGAGGTTTGTTGTGTTTCCTTGTGTTTTTGGGTGTTAGACAATTCCATCAAGCTGCTGTAATGTCCATGAAACCCTCATATGAAGTGTCAGTAAATACAGATATTGTGAGAAACTGGCTGTCCAGGATTTAATGCTTGCAGGAGAACTCTGTGGGGAATATTCCAATGATGTGCCTACAAGGAAAATTCTCATAGAAAACTTAATTCACCAGTAAATAATTTCATAAAGCCACCAGCTTTTCTGCCTGTAGATGTTTGAGTTGGGCAGATGTTAGCTTCACAATCATAGTAGCAGTGGCTGCAAGTCAATAAGACTTGCACCCACTGCTAAAAATCACAGAAGAAGGGCTGATATTTACTGCAGCATCTACCAACAGAGGGACAACACATTTCAGCAGTGAGAACAACCATCCATTCTCTATACACCACTTTATCCTCACTAGGGTCGCAGGGAGTGCTGGAGCCTTTCCCAACTGACTCGGGCAAAGGCAGGGGACACCCTGGACAGGTCGCCAGTCTGTCACAGGGCTACATATACAGACAAACAATCACACTCACATTCACACCTACGGGCAATTTAGAGTCATCAATTAACCTCAGCATATTTTTGGACTGTGGGAGGAAGCCGGAGTGCCCAGAGAAAACCCACGCATGCACAGGGAGAACATGCAAACTCCATTCAGAAAGATCCCAGGCCCACCCCGGGATTTGAACTGGGATCTTCTTGCTGCAAGGCGAAAGTGCTAACCACTACGTCACTGTGCAACCCCACAGTGAGAACATATAGTAAAAAAATATCTTACCTCCAGTATGGTTGAAGAGTTTCATCCAGTTGTCAATGGTGACTCTGAAGGAGTGCTGGGCGTTATAGCATTCGTTAAGGTACCACTCCAGTTGTTGTGGGTTGTCGTTTAAGAACTGTTTTAGCCAGTCCACTTTGGGTTCAAAGGTTTTGATGTTGCTGTCATAGTAACCCACATGAACTCCATCAACCGATGCAGAAACCACAAACTCTGGGAAGTCTGGGACTCCAGAAGTTCCAGTGGAGAATAATATCAAGGAGTGTTCCACTGGATGGAAAAGAAGACTTTCAGCTTTTGAGTTTTATTGTCTTTTTATTTTTGTATTTTAAAACCTATTAAATCACAATGTACCAGAAAAAAAAACATGACTATTCTAAAGACCCATTCCTATTCTATTCTTCTGACCTAATACTAGTGGTGGGACACGATTAAAAAAACTTATCAAATTCATTGCAGGCTTTGTAAGTAATTAATTATGATTAATCACATTTCATAAATGCGTGATTAAATGCGTTTTAATGCATTATTTTTCTGAAATTAATTAATCAAAATTAACACGTTAATGTTCCAGCCCTACTTTGTACTATACTCATACTAAACTTAGGCCAAATTTAATTGCTATGTTATCATTTATTTGCAGTCTGATCTGCATTATTATTATCTGTCTTATATTTTACTATATTTGTATATTTAACTTTATATTTTCCATTTCATGTGAATCATTATATTGCTTGACTAGACATGTCAGCCTGAGGCTGTGGTCAGGGTGCTGTCTCCTCCTTCGGCTCTGTTTTCTCCCTCTTTTCACTCTCTCTCTCGTACCCTCAGGTGCGCGTGGCGCAGAAGGTTGCAGCAGGTGTTTGGAGTTCGTGATTGGGTGATTTTGTGCAGGTGGACGTCGTTCAATCAAGCTGCTCTGCTCTGCTTTATAATCAGACGCCACTTTGTCTTGGATGTGGGACTGTGAACAATGAGCAGTTAGTGCTCTGCTCAGTTCTGGTCTTCAGTAATCCTGTCTTCTGCCTGCTTCTGTTCCTGGATTTTTTGCTTGGGGTTCTGCCACCCTTCCCTCCTGAAAACCACCTGGAGAGAACATTTGCTGCTGGTCAAAGTCTTGTGGCCTGCCTGAGGTGCCATCACCACCTAGGTGACAACAGCCTGTAGAGAGCCAGATTTCCCCTGAAGCCTAAGGGCCTTTTCCAAACCGCCCCCTACACACTCCCCCTATGCACTACCCCTCCATTTGCGCATCCTTGTGGGGGGTCCGCCATATTGAGGGCCATCCCAAACCGACCCATGTGGAGGGGTAGTGGGCTATAAAACCCTCCACAAGCGAGTCTGCACGGATGCCGACTTGCTGAACATGTGTAGCGCCGAATTGTGTCCACCATGGAGGAAGCAACCAGCCCGATCTCACGAGGATTCGTGAAACTGTTACGTAAATTTTTGTTTCGGTTTCGTGCGCACCAACACGATTTCGTCATGTTTTTCGTGCCGCTCACCACGAAATGCGCACCAATGTATTTTAAACGGCGGACTTTTCGTGCCACCCAGAACGTATTTCAAACGAATGTGTGTATTATATTTTTAATGTAAAACCATGGCGAATCCAACGCTATATTTTGCATGACATCGTCCCTAAACATAACCCTAACCATAATCCTAACCATAACCTAACCATAACCTAACCATAAGCCGGTGGTACACTTACCAATTTGCATAGGAATTTCAAGAATGTCCGGCGGCCGCAAACGCAATCACACAAGCAGTATACGCCGATGGACAGCTTAGATCGTCATGAATCCGCTGGTATAAACCACTTTCAGCTGTGATTACCACAGCGGGTTTCGTTGTGAGCAACACGAAAAACATTTCGTGGTGAGCGGCACGAAAAACATGACGAAATCGTGTTGGTGCGCACGAAAAAGAAACAAAAAATTTACGTAACAGTTTCACGAATCCCCGTGAGACCGTGTTGAAGCAACATACAAATGTAAGTTCCACGCATGTGCCTGCACAAAAACTGTTAAACTAACACAAATATTTAATGATTGTCGTGCAGATTTTCACAACTTTAGATGTACATGTCATTGATTAACCCTCCTGTCGTGTTCACCTCCTGCCCCTTACTTTAGTGTTCCCGGTCAAAATTGACCGGTCTGTTTTAACAGCTTTTAAACTAGCACAAAAATTTTTCACCAGAAAACTTTTATTCAACATTCTTTAACTGTGAACAAGTGACATTTAATATGAATTTATGGAAATAGACATAAAACAACTGCATTAAAAATTGTGTGTGTGTGTGTGTGTGTGTGTGTGTGTGTGTGTGTGTGTGTGTGTGTGTGTGTGTGTGTGTGTGTGTGTGTGTGTGTGGTGACACTCAGGTTAGAGTGGGCCTTGCAAATGTAGGCATCACATTTGCAGCATCTCAGGCTTGTTTATAATTCCCTCAGTGGACTCTGGTAAAAAGAGTTAGAAGCTGGACTTGATGTCATCCACACGAGATGTTGCATAGCAAGTTGGCCCTGGCGTCATCTTTATGATATTTTCCACTCTCGCTCCACTTCCTCTGTCCTGGTGGACTGAAGACCAGAGCAAGTGTCCACTCTTGAACCGGAAAGTCTCCTCAGGTGTCTGATCTTCAGATGCCTCTCCTTCTCCATCGGTTGACTGGTCTGTCTCCTCAAAGTCTGGATCAAAGTACATGTTGTCTTCCTCTTCTGAGACATCCTCCTCTATCTCTGGCTCAATTTCAGTGCCATCTTCATCCTGTCCAAAAATCTGGACCAGAACCTCTTCTACAGAGAACCTCTTGGTCAGCCGCCTACTCATTGTGCTCAGAGTAAAAGGAGTGCAAGGCAGACATCAAGCTATATATATGGGATCTGTTTGAAGATGATACATTGATGCCAATGTTTTGATACACTGATTGATACATTGATTAGTCTGGAAGGTGTGGTTCACGTGGGGGTTAGGCACAAAGGCGCGGGAAAGAGATGGGTTCACATAACAGACAGCTGTCTAGTCTGTGCGAAGATTTGATTCATTGCTTCGGTTCACGTGGGAGGAACGGCACATAAGCACGGGAAAGAGATGTGTACCCACAAAAGACATTGTTTGGTCTGAAGAGTTAGTGAGTGGCTTATGGAAATATTTTCTGTCTGATGGACGAATATATTCTGGTTACCCATTCATTTCTTATGGCGGTCACTTTTGACCGGGAACACAACAGGTGTAACAAGGTTGATTAAAACACTCAAAATTCAATGAAAGTGGTGAAAATCTTTTTTATGTGTTTAATTGCGTAGTATGGAGGATATCATGAGGCCTTGAGGCAATCAGATGTAAAACACAATTTTTATGAAGGTTTTAAGTTGTAAATCGATCTGATTTGACCCGAACACGACAGGAGGGTTAAGGCCTGCCTTGCATTTGTTCAGAAAACAGTTTTATTTTAGCGTTTTATATTTATAGGAACTGTCACAAAAACTAAAGAATTTATTCAAGTGAGAGTGTAACATGAAAAGCTTTTCAATTTAAAAAAAAAAAAAAAAGGAAATGCTGGCAAAGAAGCATGGGAGTAAGTTTCTTTTGTCTTTTCTTTGTTTTAGTTTCTTTTTTTCTTTGTACATCTGTCTATAGACTCAGGCCTCTCTGCCGCTCCTGCAAGATGCTGCTGCGAATCCATGGCAACATCCACTTCCGCTTTTCCGCCTGAGAGGTTTGTCCCAAAACTGTATTTATGCCCTACACCCTGATGAAGTGAACTTCATTCAGCTGCGAGTGTGACTCCGTCACGGAGGGGGAGTGTGTAGGGGGCGGTTTGGAAAAGGCCCTAAGTCTCTGCTGCAGCCACTCCATCGCTGCCCAAAACACTTAGAGATGATTCAGTAAACTGGACTGGTCGAGCCTGGTTTCCCCTTCCATTCTGAAATCTGTCCCTTCATAGAAGTCTGGTAAGTCTCTGTTCCCAAGCATTAACAGACTACTGTTTTCTGATGTTAGTATTTACAGTTTGTAATTTGTAGCCTGTCATCTTTGATTAACTTTCTAGTTGTGTAAATACTTGTTAGTTGTTTTAGGATTACTGTGGGTGTTAATTCTGGTTCTGTGTAGTTTTGTATATGATTTGGGATTCCTGCCTTGGTGTTACCAAATGTGGTTTTCTTTTGTTTGTAACTTTTCTGCCAGCCCACTAGAGGGGCTCAATCTGTTCCTTAGCTTCTGGGTTGGTTATTTCTAGTTGTTTCCTTGTTTCTAGTAATAGTAATTGTCATACTGTATTTAAAAAAAAAAAAAAGCATTCTAAACTTTCTGTGTCTGTAATCTCTTCCCTGCATCTGAGTCTCTGCACTTGCCATAACAAAACTAAGTGATCTAACACTTTGAATTTTACAATTTCAAGACATGTTGGCAATATTATAATGGTACATCTGAGTATTTTACTTCTATTTCTGTGCTTATTTCTGTCCTTGTGCTACTGCAACATGTGAATTTTCCATCTAGTGATCAGTTAAGGTTTATTTCATTTATGATAATACTGAAAGCTTCTTATGAGACATTACTGTCTTCTTTAGAAAAAGGCAGACAGAAACTCTTTAACAGACCCTTCTCTCCACCTCACTGACTGAATCCTCTCAGTCATGACAGCTGCAGCAAATGCATGCCATCTTTAATGCACCGATTTAATGGCGATATAAAGATGATATTGAACAATAAAATGTCCTGATTGAACAGAGACACATTAAGCTGAAAATGTGCCAATAAGACTTTTGTGTGGTTGTTTTTTTTTTTGTTTTTTTTTGAAGTGACATTAAAAACATTGTGCTTTGCAGACCATAACTGAACAAACAAACGGTACCAGGAAGAAGGAATGGTTAACAGTTACTCTGAGATCTTACCTGAAGATGTGACGTGACAGAGTAAAGCCAATAATTCCTTCATTTTCTTTTTGGAAGTCCTGAAAATAAAGAAATTCAGTTAAATAATCACAAAAAGATACAGAAAATGGGGCATCTTTCACTATGTCACACTATTCACATAGTCTTCTCATCAGAAATTCAACTCGACTGGCCCAGTGTACTCAGATGTCTTATTAACATTTACTCCTCAGGCTTGTCCGCAACCACAGAAATAGAGGACATAAAAGAAACATTTCAAATGCACATTGTAGAGTTTTTAAAAAAAGTTTCCACTGGAAAAATGTCTCTAATCAGACGGACTCAATCTCTCAAGCTAGTTTCAGACTATAGACAGATCTAAATACACTAGCCTGCAACAGCAATGCCTTAAGTCATCCATACCAAAGTTCTTTGACAAATATTACAAAAAAAATGAAACGAGTAAAAGTTAGAAGTCGCAGTTACCGTGTGTGAACTTCTCAGTCAGAGCTGAATAGTTATTTTGGACCTTGACGTTAGTGTGTTCATTAACTCGACGGTCTTAATGTGAACTAGGCGTGTCCAAAGTCCAGTCTGGAGTGAAGGTGGGTCAGATTTTAGCAACTGCAGATTTAAATACAAAAACAAAAAAAGTCGACTGAGAGCCGCCACTTCCAGGACAGGTGGGAATTGCAATATTTCTTCACTGAGATGCAAAACGATTGTTTTCCCAATTTGCCAAGATACCGCTGCCATGTATGAGGAATTCAATGTAAAGAGACTAGACCAGTCAAAACAAACATATTTATTCTTTGGAATTTTGAACTGACTTCTTGAAGAACACAAATTTAAAGCTTTCAGAACATGTTTATTCAATATACCCTCCATCAGCCATGATTAAGGCCTCGATACAGCCTCTGCAAGTTGGAAATTGAACCAAGAGATGCTCATAACTGTTCAGAAGTTTCTGGCAAAAAGAGAGAATGCAGCAAATACTGGTGCACAAGCCTCAGTTTTGTGCTTAAGATCTCTCAGATTCCGGCACTGTTCAAAAATTGCAAACAAGTGGATTTTTAAAAGAATAGGAAAAATATATCTCTTGAACATAGGATCTATTTGATGTTGTGGTGATAATATCTGAATGACACTACCAATGCCTAGAAAGCTTTTATATGTTAGCAGAAATGGGAGTTATGGCCAATCAAAGTTGACACAGGTAAAAAAAAAAAAATTCCAAATGGCCAAATGAACATTTTGAATCACGGGAAGGCTGATTAAATTTGGGAGAGTAAGAGATTGAAATATATGAATGGCAGAATGATTTTGTTAAGACCTGGGGTCTGTTTCACGAAGCAGGTTTAACAAACTCTGACTTTAATCCTCATCTCTGAGTTGATACTCTGAGATAAGAAACTCTGAGTTTTCGGTTTCACAATGGCTGATTTGATTTGATTTAATCAACTCGGAGTAGTTTCACCCGGAGTTAAGCAACTGCACCATAAATATAAAAAGACAGCATCAATGGAGCCCCGATTTGACAAGTCACCATGGCAATGGGGAAGAGGAGAGCTACGTTTTTTACACCACTTGAACTAGACATCTTAAAGCGAAAGATGAAATATAAAAACATTGTTCAAACAGGTCAGACCTCGGCATTATTTCATGGAGCTACCTCATTTCAATCATGTTTTACATTTTGAAGTACCCTAAATATTAAGTGGCTGTTTGTGCAGTTGTTTTATCCACACAAAGCCTAAATGTCTGCATCCATATCATGTTCTGTTAAATAATTAAGCCTATTTAAACTAACATAGACTTCTGTTCAGCCAACAGAAAGAAAGGAGATCCCCGTAGAACAGGTGGTGGCTCTGCACCGCCACCTCTAACGGAGGCAGAGGAACTGGCCCGAAGCCAGAATTTGAGAAGGCCAGTGGCTCAGGGAATCCCTGGAGGGAGCTCATCTTCTGAGACCACCCCCCAAGACACAAGTGCTTTCATAAAATGTAATATGCCAGTGTGTGTGTGTGTGTGTGTGTGTGTGTGTGTGTGTGTGTGTGTGTGTGTGTGTGTGTGTGTGTGTGTGTGTGTGTGTGCGTGTGTACGTGTGTATTTTTTAAAGCATATTCATACAAAGATTTATTTCTCTTTTGTAACTTTTATTTCATTTGGCCCAACAGATTCTGATGGTGCTATCTGTTTGGTGGAGCCCCTTCACACCACAACAGACCTTATAATTGTAAGTAGGCAACACTCCAAAGATTTATCCAAATGGTAGTTTAAGTGTACTGAAACATATCACTGATCTAGGATGAAGAGGATGAAACTGTGTCTGCTGCCTTTACAGAGGTGGATCCAGAAAGGCATATAGACAGTGGTGGCTGGTGGTGAAATTTGTTGGGTGGGCTAACAAATGCATAATACCGATTAAATGGTTAACACAGCTGCAAAAGCAACATCACCTATGATACACACAGTTACATCAATTACAGGTACACTATACTTTTTTAGTGCTCTACATCATCACTCTCTCTCACTCACACACACACACACACACACACACACACACACACACACACACACACACACACACACACACACACACACACACACACACACACACCACTACAAAACGTGTTCCAACTGCAACGACTGCCCACAGATAGCCTGCTGCAACTGTCTTATTACAACTGTTTGGCGACATGTAGTGCAAACCAGGCCTTCAGTACAACAGATGACCTCAGCAAAAACAAGGTGTCACAGTCCTTTAACAGGTCAACATGGACCTACCTTATTTGAAAAGAAGCTCACATCGACGGCCGATGTGATCCCAGTCTCTTAACTTCCAGCTTTTCCTCCAAAGACATTGAGGAAAATGGACATGAAAGCAAATAATCCACCTCGTTCATGCTAACGCCCGCCATAGCTTAATCTTTTTTCGCTGCGTCAAAGGCCTGTGGGCTGACTGAAGTTAGCCCACATGATCAGTAAATCACGGGGGCGGGACACAACACCTGTCAATCACTTACAAGAACGAAATGAATGAAAGCGGACTGTATCTGCTGGGGCTGTAAAAAAAATAAGCCCATTTAGAGATATTCTATGTTTTTGTTTTGACTGATTGGTCAACCTTTGTTTTCACCTAAACTTAAAACAATCTGTTGTAAGTTATTTGAAAAATAATTTTCTCATCTTTTTTGTGTTGGCCTGGGAGGGCTTAGCCCTGTTAGCCCATTTATACCAGCCGTCCCTGCATATAGAGGTATGTTACTGATAGTTCTCTTCCCATTCACATTTCTTAACATTCTGGTGGAATATAGACTGTGACATTTAGCCTGCACTGAAGTAAATGCGCCCTGCGACAGACTGGCGACCTGTCCAGGGTGTCTCCCGCCTTCGCCCAAGTCAGCTGGGATAGACTCCAGCACCCCCGTGACCCTAGTGAGGATAAAGCGGTGTATAGAGAATGGATGGATGGATGGATGAAGTAAATGCACTTTCTCATCCTTTTTAACAGAGCATGGCTGGACAGCAGCAGGATGGTCCCTCAACTTCCACTGCACAGATTGACACAGTGAGATGGATGTTCAACACCAGAGGTTCATTCCATGGAATAAGCGGAATCAGCATTATAAGTACGCATGCGTGGTGCTGGGTCAATAAGTTCCGGGTCAGAGTTCAAAGCTACCCACCGTGTCAACAAAGCCCGATTAAGTGTCATAGTGGAACAACTGACTATACATTGCTTAGGGTCAGTTTAGGTAACATGCCAGGTTTGCACTGTTCAGTGCGTGGCTGTACCAACGGTACACGTGGGCTAAACAAGTGGATGGAGGAATATTGCCATATTCACGAGTGCAATAAGGGAACCTCACGCTGTACATGCTGTACATCCAGACTTATCCCATTTCCAACTGAAAGAAAAGATCAGAACGTCATGCTGAATGGATTAAATTGGTAAGTTTGACGTAAGAGCATATATTTTTCTAACTAGTAATGCTGTTTGTTACCAGTATGTAAACTGATTCTATGCTTGTAATAGTAATAAGTCTGTGTGTTCAGGACCCATATAGAGCTAAAATGTAGTAGCCTGTATGTCAAATACCATCACTTTGATTTTACTATTTGAAACTCACTGAATTTAAAGTTATTTTTTGTTTGTTTGTTTGTTTTATTTAACTTATACATTTTTTAAAACTGGCATCTGGTTTAAAACAAACATTTTATCATCTGTAACAGATGTAACTTGTCATGTATACACACAGCCTAATTTTTATTGGGTTTATACCTTTTCGCTATTTTTTATCATTTTAAGTTTTAAATCCAAAAATTGTATTTATTCTAGAGTGAACAGGAAGAACGTAAAAACTGGACACCAATCAAGAACAGCCGAGTCTGCTCTGTGCATTTTGTTGATGGTGCACCTTCCACCTCCTTTCCAAACCCTACATTGAATCTAGGTAAAGTGGCAGAGCCTTTTGCAATGCTGTGTTAACTGGGAATTTGTAAGGGTAGCCTTGATGTAATGTATTGTACTTTTTATTGGGGGTGGGGGTTTGAATATCTGCCTGTTTAGTCATTAAAACAGGGTTTGCATTTCAATCTTACTGACATGCCTAAGGTTGCATTTTTCTTCATAAATTGTTTACATCTGCATATTATTGCATATTTATAACTTGGACACATTTACTATTAAAGGCCTAATTCTTTCAGTGGCTTAACATGACTCATAAGTGGAACTATGCTTTCATAAAAGAGAAGTAATAATCACCCAGATTACATAATTTGGAGGGAGAGAGCAGCTGGCTTGGCTGTAGTCGACTGCTCACCTGGAACCCAACAAGTCTTTGACACTCGCCGGGGCACGGGGGGAAGTGGACGGGGGTCCGGACCAGATTTAGATCTGCATGTATCCAATTTGGTTGTTTGGGCCAGTAAAAACTTCCATTCTGGTGTTGTTCCTCACAGGGAAAATAGAGTACAGTAATGTTCCCTCAGTCAGCATTATTTTTAAGATCACAGTTCCGTAATCCTCAAACACTGCAGAAAAAGCAGTACTTTCGTCCATAATTCCAATAGAACAGTTATTCCTTTGCAGATCATGTTGAATCCCCCATCCGAGTTGCGTGATAAAATCCCCTTTGCTCAGGGCATTTCTACTCTGGTTTGCATCGAGCGACTACCACCCAACGACTCCCAACTTGCGTCTCGATCAGGTGTAATTTAAAGTGAACTGAACCTTTTGCATATGCAATGACTGCACCCTTAATTAACATAGCAATGATCTCATACTAAATTAATTTGAGCAATAACTTCATCTCTACCCTCTCCCAACTCGCACACTTGTACCATGCACCGACCGCATGGACACCTCCACTTTTAAGGAACTGAAACTATCTGCCCCTCGATCTGTCCTGTCTGCAGCTCAGAGCAGGCTCCTGATCAGGAAATGGAGAAATAGATGTCAGCCTCCAAATGTTGCTGGCATTCCATTGTGCAATCTTTTGGACAATGTGAACAGACTTATAAAAATCCCTAATCTAGTTTGAGTTTAATCTTTACTGTGAACACTTGACCCTAGTTCACCTTAGCTCTTGACTTTTTATCTCATTACCAGGTTAAAATCCTTTAGTTTAACAGTTATCAGAACTCTTTCTAAAACATCTTAGTTTCATTCTAATCAACTCTCTTAAAAGCATTCCCATTTCATAAAGCATAAGTTCCTCATTTTAGTCAAATCTATCAAAAACATCAGTTTCCTATGGTAACCAAAAACATCATTTGTCACAGTGAGTTGCTGTTCCGACTTTGTTACTGCTTAAAACAAAGATTCTCAAGACAATCTTTCAAAAATAATCAAACCATCACTTTTTACAGTGAGACACTCTTCTGATTTTTACACTGTTTCAAAATCAAGGAACGTAACAAATAGACATTTGGTGAGTTCAAACACATTCATTAGGTTATGGCATAATCTGATCATAAGTCACAGGTTATAATATCACAATGTTCCCTTAATTAGCTGTTGTTCTGTCAGAGTCTCCCTCTTGTGGCTGATTCTGGGATCTCATATCTCCATGCTTCACAACACATCAGGTGCTTTAAAAAATGTCCATGTGTTATGTACGATTTTGGTTCATTTTAACTTTCTAGTGATGTTTTCTACACATTGCACTTTCCCCGTTGCTGTTGTAACACTGCAGATTTCCCCACTGTGCAATTAATGAAATCTTCTCTTTTCCTAATATTTAGTGTGTCTATTTTAGTTTATTTTTGCATTATATTCAAAACACAAATTAGCTGTGATCAATATTAAAAAATCAGCTCTCTGCATCCATGAATTAAAAATTTTTGGTAGAAAAACCATAGCTTGCAAATTGGTACACTGGTCTGATTTTGACCCAAAAGCTGAATGTGGGAAATTAGATGAAAGTTATCAAATCAAAGTCTTTATTAGGTGAGCCAAAGGTAATGAACAGGTGATCTGTCTGCATAGAAACAAATCCAACTAAGGAAGCAGAAAAAAGAAAAGAATAAACAGCATCCAAACACTTAATATGCAGGTAAATATTTTGAAAAACAATAGATAAAAGTCATACAAAAGGAGTTACCCAAACCAGAAAACGCAAGGAAACTACTGTTTTTTTTAAAACATAGATGAGCCTCCACCTCATCCATCCATCATCGTTTCACCACTTAATCCTCATCAAGGTCATGGGGGGCTGGAGTCTATCCCAGCTACTTGGGGTGAAGGCAGGGGACACCTGGTCAGGTCACCAGTCTATCACAGGGCTACAGAGACAAACAATCACATCTGAATTCACACCTATGGGCAATTTAGAATTATGACTTAACCTCAGCATGTTCTTGGACTGTGGGAGGAAACTGGAGAACCCAGAGAAAATCCACGCATACAAACTCTAAGCAGAAAGATCCCAGGCTCAGGCTGGGACACGAAGCAGGGATATTCTAGCTGTGAGGGGACAGTGCTAACCGTCAAGACACTGTGCAGCTTTATGCCATACGGGGAATCTATATTTAAAGGATCTGTGGAAGAACCTGTGGCCTGGAGTTAATGATTCAATATCCGGTGTTTGATATTTGAGGCAGAGCACAGCAGATAACTGAGCAGGAGACATAAAGGAGAAAGAAAAAAGAGAGAAAAATACCACAAATACAACAGCAGCCGCCATGACACCAATATGTATTTGGACAGTGATGGCAAGCAAGTAGACATCGTTTATAATCTGTAAACCGTATGTAAGGCAGTAATTAAAACACACCACTCGGTGGAGGTGTAGCACTGTATGTTGTTGTTGTGCTGATCCAAGCAATACAAGCTGTCCTTTCCAAGACACCGTTGTTTACAAGTGTTCTGCAGAGGGCGCCATGTTTCACTACATGTTATTTTTTTCCCCACTGTTGTTGAAGGTTGTCTGTGCATGAACAACAGGCAACAATTCAAACCATTCTCCATCACAACTACGAGCCCTGCTGTCTGATCCTCTTCTCTCTGCATGACAACCTGCACCCAGATACACCAAGAAACACAACACAGAGCTACACAGGGTTTGTGGAGAGACGTCCCACATACAGCAGACACATAGGACCTTTGGCTAACACATCCTTCATAGATATTTATCCTTGAGCAGAAGAAGCAGTCTATTACAGACATGCAGAATGTGTTCAAACTGTGACAGTAATCATATAAAGTTGCTCTTCTACCTGTGGCTATAGTGTTCCTCTGTGTAGAATTATGACCATAAAGTGACAGCTATATGTTGTTTCTGTTCCATAGTTACATTGTGAGTAAAACTATGAGTTATTAACATTTAGAGTGAGTTGTTGAGATCAGATGTTTGAACAAGAAAAGTTGTTTGTAGATTAACTGTTTCAATTTACTAATAATCAACACCTTATCAATAATATAGATTTGTGGCTCTGTCCTTATTTCTGTCCTCATGTTTCAGTCTCTGGTGACTGTGATTCAGTAGAGGCTCCATCATCTGATGCAGGTTCCTTGTTCTTCTTGCTGGTTCTTGTTCAAGACATCTGTTTATTGAAGATCGTTCTTTACTCTTTGTTCTGCTGGAGAACTTAGAACCAATCAGATACGTCTTATAGTTCTCCATGATGGATAAGACACTAAACATTTAAAGTGTCCACATGTTTTGTTTCCAATTTGGGTTAGTTGTAGAGGCTTAATAATTGCAAACAGAATCAAATACGCTGTAAGATAAAGGTTTTGAGGGAATCCCAATTTCACTGGAGTTTACTCTTCTCCTCCAGCCTTGTCTGAGAGTCTGTCAGGACAGATTAAGAAATGAACAAGTTAAATTACTGGTCAGATGCATAGAATTCATTATACATGACTAATTATCAGATACTAACAATTAAAAGGTGTAATAGGCTGGTGTTTACAGAAGAGCAAATATTATCTCAGTATTCTGTTGAGTGTTTTTAGGTTCGTTAATATCTGCAATGCATAGATGGAACAAGGACATACTCACTGTGATCGGTTAGGATCTGAATTACTGTCTGTAGAATCTGAGGCTAAAAAAAAAAGAGTTTAAAACCCAACAGATCAGACTGATTACAGATCGACAGTAAATATCAGAAAATCTTACTGTTAGCAGCTCTGAACCCTAAAACAAAGATGAGAGATGACTGAAGTTAAAATGATGGATCAATAATTTGCCATAAAGAAGTTTCACAGATTTCTGCTTTGAATGTGAAGGTCGGACAGCTGCTCTTGTGTTACTGTGTACCGTTAGTCTTCTTTGTCCACATGAAGAGTCCAGTGATGCAGAGCAGCAGCAGCAGCAACAGTAGACCTACAACTACTCCAATGACAGCACCAGCAGGAAACCCTGATGGAGGAACTGGAACCAAAACACAAACCTCAGAGTGCATCTGGACTTCAGAACAGGGATAAATATGTTTCATTTCCAGACTCCACTGTTCTGACTGACTTACCCCAGTTAGTCCTGATCACTGATTTGTCCAGTTTGGTGATGATGTCATCTTTGACATCAGACATCTGAAACACACAGTCGTACTTCATCCAGTCTTCAGGAGTGATTGATGAGATGTTCAGGTCAACACTCATCTGGAAGGTTCCATCATGGTTGGGGAGGATCTCTCCTTTGTCCACGTCTTCATAAAGCTCCTCTCCATCTTTCCTCCAGAACAAGTCGGCTCTGTTGGGGTAGAAACCTGTAGCGTGGCAGGTGACCGGAGAGGAGGGAGTCTTCTGGAGGAGAGACACTGAGGGAAGATCTGGAGAGAGAAACTGATGAGTCTTAAATGAACGTGACAGATCTAAAGACTCTACTCGGAAGTGAGATTAGTGGATTAGCTGGTATGCTGAGCCTAAAGTCAGAGTTTTCAGTGTCAAAAAGTTGGTTCTGTTTAAACCTGATAGATCTCCATGGTAACAGATGCTGTGGAGCTAACCAGGTCCAGAACAGGTTCTGTTCAGAGTTCAGATTTCAATCAGCTGTAAGAAGCATCTCCCTTTAACCAAAGCATTAATAATAAGCGATTATTTATGAGTGATACAGATTCTCAGCTGAAGGAAATATTTCATCTGTAAACCTGTTGATCTGTACTTTACTAAAACCACTGAATGAAGGCATTACAGTATCACACACTGTATGCATCATGTTGCCATGGGAACCCAACATGTATTTAGTTGGTGATGCAGAAATTATATAAATATGTTTTTATGTTTAGTTCTGCTACTATGGCAGCTGATGAAACACAGATTAGAAATGTAATGAATTTATTAGTATTTACTACAGAGAATGTTTAATTAGAAACATTAATTTCATTTTGATTTGGCCTCAAATTACAGTGATATCCTGCATTATGTAACAGTGTCAGACCTGAATATACTTCAATACAGGTCATATTTACATATATGGAGTCTGAAGTTCTGCGATAATGTTCAGTAAATCAGCTGCATTGATTGGTGAAATTAATATACAAACACATTTAAAAGTTGTTTTTTTTTTTACCAGTTTTTTACCACTGCTTTGCTTCATTTGGAGTAGCAGTGCTTTATAAGGTCACATATTTTTATATTCCTCATTTTTCTCCATTACAATAACCTGCTGACTGAAGCAGCTACATATGATTGCATCATTTTGTACAGAAGAAGAGTCAAATAACATGTTTAACATCTCCTTTTATGTGAATGCATGAAGTGGACAGCAGAAAGTCTGAGTTAACAAAGAAAGTTGATAACTACCTTCGTGTTACCTGTTAACTCTGACTGAGGTTTTGTTGAGCCAACTAACACAAAGAAAGCCCAGCTATGTCAAACTGGCTTCATAGTATACCTCTCTGGATGTGTTGTGTGTCTGTTACAGCCCCTGGTGAGCGTAAATTCATGAATGGTGGTGCTGATGGTTTGTGCTGACTTTCTGGGCTGAGGAGCTCCACAGCCCACCTGTCTCCAATCATCGATGATTGACCTGGAGCTTCAGACCTGCTCTGAAGCTCGTTCCTCTTCCTGCCTAATGCCGTGCCTGACTGGACCACCACCCAGCTCCCTCCACCTTCATCCAATCCAGCTGCAATAATCACTACACCTAGGGTTTTAATCTCACCTCAGTGCTGCCTGTGGCTTGTGCTCTTTGTAAAGTATGTAGCTTCTCGTAGGTTGGTTACCTAGGTTCGGAGTTATCTGTGTCTTTTGTTTTCTGTAGGTATTGAGAAATGACTACTTGTAGCTAATATGTGCTTTAAAGCAGTGGTTCTCAACCCTGTTCCTCAGGACCCACTGTCCTGCATGTTTTAGATGCTTCCCTGCTCCAACACACCTGATTCAAATGATCAGTAGTGATGTTACGCTCGAGCCAGTTTGCTCGACACAGTGCCGAGCTTTTGAAGCCAAAGTGTTCCGAGACGGTGTTTCGATCCCTGCTTCAGCACGCCCACAATCGACTATCGAGAATGAGGCCTCATTACGTCACATCGCGTGTCGTGGTGCTTCGAGCGAACTTTGAAGGGGTTGGACATTTCAATCTGTCCAGGTCTTAAAAGGCATAGGGGTTTGATTCACTCCTCAAATTGTGGGTTTTTGGGAGGAGGAGATCACGCTAGTGCATTTGCTATTTGTCATTTTGAGAGAAGTTAGGGAGAGTATACATTTAGTTAGAATTTAGTTTAGATATATCTAGTTGCATTTCATACATTAAATAACACACAGATACATACGCATAGATTCACACATACACAACACACATTCATTCATAGAAACACACTACACATATATGCACACAAACATACATATATAACGTTTTAAAACATTTATTACAAGTTCAAAGCAGTGTGAGACAAGCAGTCCTGAGGCTTTTTCATTTTTTCCACTTAGGTGCAGTTCAGACACAGGACCAGCAGATGTCACTCTTCTGGTTGTGTCAAATGCTTCGAAGCAATGTGTCATTCTTGAAGCAGATGTGTCAAAGTGGTTCATTGCTTCATGAAGCTTTGATTTCACCATCACTAATGATCAGCTTGTCATGATGACGAGCTGATCATTGAATCAGGTGTGTTGGAGCAGGAGGATCAGGCTTTGGTGGTCAGATCCCGTCTCGGCGCACAGCTGGGAGAAGAGGCGAGATTTCAGGGGTCTTGATTTGATGTAATTCACCATCTGCACAGCCTGATCCAGCACCTCAGTCAGCTCCGAGGGCATGGTTTTGGCAACTAATGCCTCTTGATGCAAAATGCAGTGATTTGTCACAAAATGTGGGTTTTCTGCTTTTACCTTGGCAATGAATCCTTTCACTCTCCCCGTCATGCATGCTGCACCATCTGTGCAAAGACTGACGCAGATTGTTCTGAATATTTTTTCTCCCGTAGTATGGCTTTCTATTTCTTTACAGAAGAAAAAAGTTTCTTTGATAGAGTCATCATCAACATATCTGATGTTTGCCAGGAGTTGGGCAGCCCCACTAATGTCAGTAGACTCGTCTATTTGGAGAGAAAATCTGCCGCTCGCCTGTAGTTTCTCTGTTAAATGTTGCTCAATGTCTTCTGACATGTCGTCTATTCGTCTTTTGATTGTATTATCGGAGGACGGCACTTTGGAAAGCTCATTTGCGGCATCTGGACCCAGCATGACACCTGCAATTTTTTGGCAAGCGAGGAGAATGAGGGTCTCCGCTATTGTGTGAGGTTTCTTTTGTTTTGCGATAAGCTCAGCCAGGACGTAACTAGCCTCCATTGCCTTTTCAGACACTTTCACACAATCCAACAAACGATGTTGCTGCCTCTGGTTTAGATCCCGTGCTCTTTTAAAGTAGGCTAAGTTTCTCCCAGTATGGGAGGGATGTTTGGTTTCCAAATGCCTCTTCAGCTTGCTCGGAACCATGTTAGCATTAGCTAACTTCTCCCGACAGAGAACACACTTGGGCAGGGGAGTGTTGACATCCCCGGTCCAAATGAAGCCATATGACAGGTAACTGGTCGTCGGCAGTCTCTGTGCTGATGGTTGGTGGTTTGCTCTGCACAAGAAATCGCTCCATTTTCGCTCTCGTTTGATTTCTCTAAGGTGTCAGTCTCATAATTCCAACCTGCGCAACTGCGTGACCCGCGAAATATGAGTTCTCTTTGAGTTTTTTTTTCTGAAGAATTGTTTTTAGGTATTTTGCCTCTGTCTTATGAAATGAGTGCATACAAAGCAGTGATATAGTAAAATAAAAAAATATAATTCTGTAATTGTGTATTGCAATAATAATGTATGGTTGTCACAAAATCCCACGGCACACCAGTGTGCCGCAGCACACCATTTGGGAACCACTGCTTTAAAGGCACTCGTTTAGTTGCTATCGTGTCTAGAAGTTCGGTCGCAGAGTTCAGTTTTGTTGTTTAGTTTAGATTTTGTTTTAGCTATAACTTGGTTTTAATTGATTCTTTGAGTTAGCAGCACCCATCAGAACGGTTTTCTTTGTTTTATTACCTTTTCTTTTATTAATTATATCAATAAGCAATAAATTGCTTTACTTCAATAATACACTGTTTTGTTGCTTTGCCTCGTTGATCCTAGACAGCTGGATCGTAATATTATCTTTGCAATGTTTCATTTTCACTGGATGCTCCTGTGGATAGAAACAGGTGAAGTACATAACTGTGTGTATCTCAGGTTGTGTAATTCTACCTGTTCCCTGCAGAAAATTCCTCCTGTACTGCACGTACTTCTTCAGCCAGTCGGGGTACATGTGCATGTAGTAGTTTCTATTGTTCTCCAGTCTAGCTTTGTCTGCGTCCCATCTGTGTTTGGTGATTAATGCCTCTGGTTTTGAAGCGATCCATGTCAGCGTCTGCAGGTCCAGCACTATGAAGTCTTCTCCATCATATCCAAATTGCTTAAAACCCCTGATTTCTCCAGTTTCATCATCCCATTCTATGCCACTCATTCTCTGCAGGATGTGGGCACCTGAGACACAGAGAAGGAGATTTTATTGGTTTACTGTTAAGGCTGACTGACATGGACACAAATATCATCTCAACAATCTTTTGACTCACAGAAAACCAACTGTGACTACCCACTAATGACCAAACAGGCAGACAGAGTGACTCCTTAGAACTGATGTTACCACAACGGGCTTCATTCAGTGTCAACAGTGTGGAACAGAGTTAAGTTTTCTGTTAACTTGTTGGGATGGTAACACAATTCATTTAAATGGTGGAAGAGGTTTGTTGTGTTTCCTGTCTTTGTGGGCAAAGATCTCCTGGATATCTTGCAACAGATTTCACTCTGCTGTTCATCCATCTTGATGTACAAACGCAGTGTGATCTCTCTTTGCTACAATGTCCCTATTTTGTGAAGATTTCATCCATTTTTATGTTTTAATAATGCATGTGTTTGTGTTTTCCCTTTTTGACCCTATGTGCCAGCTGGACAGCCTTGTTGCTGTGACCTGACAGTGAGTGTGCAGATGAAGGAAGGCCATCATGAACAACAGAAAAATGGAAAATCATTATGAAATAAATTTCTATCATAATTCAAGAGCATTTTAAATTGATTTGTGGGCAGCATTTATCAATTTCATTCTCAGATTTCGTGATATTGTCTCTCAGAACTCTGCTCTCGCGCTCAAATTTGCTCTGCGTGTGCTCAAACTGTGTTCTCGCACTCGGTTACGATGCTGCTCGCACAGATTTCTTGCGCTCAAACTCAAACTCTTCCTCTTGCTCTCACGGAACTTCTGTTCACGGATCTCTGCTCTGCTCTTGGATTTTTTGTGTATCAACGCTGTCAACCAATAGAAGGCCGGCTAGCTTTGACCAATCACATTATCCCTGTTTGTATACGGGTGCGTTCGCTGTTTTTCCGAGGAGCGTCGCATACGGGCAGGCACTCTTTCAACAGGTTTTATCCACTCCCTACCTCCGGGACTGTAATAAATGTGATTTCTTTAATTTTTTTGACCACTGTTGGAATAAAATATCATTCAATACATACAACAGCGTCCGAGCTTCTCATTAAAATGGTTATATTGTATAATAATAGCGGCATCGAACACTGCTCTTTGAGGTGTGCTGGTGGAGAAAACAATGTCACCATCCTGAAGCTAGCGGGACTACATACTTGATACTTCACACAGCAGCAGCAGAGGTGCAGATGTTGTAGCTGAGAAAGTTTGGAGGTTGCCACTTCTTGCATTCCCAAAATAGTAGGGGAGTCAGATTTTGTTAAGTGACCCAACAAAATCTGACTCCAGCACACCTCAAAGAGCAGTGTTCGATGCCGCTATTATTATACAATATAACCATTTTAATGAGAAGCTCGGACGCTGTTGTATGTATTGAATAATATTTTATTCCAACAGTGGTCAAAAAAATTAAAGAAATCACATTTATTACAGCCCTGGAGGTAGGGAGTGGATAAAACCTGTTGAAAGAGTGCCTGCCCGTATGCGATGCTCCTCGGAAAAACAGCGAACGCACCCGTATACAAACAGGGATAATGTGATTGGTCAAAGCTCGCCGGCCTTCTATTGGTTGACAGCGTTGATACACAAAAAAATCCAAGAGCAGAGCAGAGATCCGTGAACAGAAGTTCTGTGAGTGCAAGAGGAAGAGTTTGAGTTTGAGCGCAAGAAATCTGCGCGAGCAGCATCGTAACCGAGTGCGAGGACACAGTTTGAGCACGCGCAGAGCAAATTTGAGCGCGAGAGCAGAGTTCTGAGAGACAATATCACGAAATCTGAGAATGAAATCGATAAATGCTGCCCACAAATCAATTTAAAATGCTCTTGAATTATGATAGAAATTTATTCCATAAATTATTAGCCCCACTGTTTTACCACAGACACACTGGTTACTGACACAGAGGATGTTAGCCTACTGCAGCTGTTATTGGCCCAATGAAAGCAACTTGCGAACAATCATCATCCTAAAATTGTGGATGGATCAAAGTGAGACAGAAGCATAGAATGATGGGAAACTGAGAGTGAATTCCTAACAGTAAATTTTGTCAATTTACCACTGACATCTATTGCAGCATGCAGGGATGTAATCATGAGGTTGCAACCAACCACACAGAATATGGAATGGATGGCTCTAGACAGGCAGAGCTGCACAATGACTGGGTTGATCACGCTGGGAAGGAGCCCATAAAATTAGGGCACCAACATACTTTTAGTAGTGAGAAGACAAAGCAAAGCAGAGCTGCTTGAACTTAAATTCAACTGTCTCACAGCTGCCGTGAAGGAGGAAAGCCTGGATTGAAAGCAGACCTCCTCAAATTCCAGGACTATAAGGTTTTGTTAGCTGACAGCAGATGAAAAGGGGCACAAACGTGCAGCCAAACTAAGACGCTTGAGGAATTCTCAAGAGAATAGAATTAAATCTAATGTAATCCATAACAGTCTAGGTTAGATGACTTTGGCAGGACTAGAAAATGTGCAGACAACACTTAGAGGTAATGCTACCTTCAGAGACAAGCAGGTGTAACTGTCCCATCCATCCATTCTCTATACACCGCTTTATCCTCACTAGGGTCGTGGGGGGGCTGGAGCCTATCTCAGCTGACTCGGGCGAAGGCAGGGGACACCCTGGACAGGTCGCCAGTCTGTCACAGGGCTACATATACAGACAATCACTCTCACATTCACACCTACGGGCAATTTAGAGTCACCAATTAACCTCAGCATACACACGTGGACAAAATTGTTGGTACCCCTCAGTTAAAGAGGGAAAAACCCACAATTCTCACTGAAATCACTTGAAACTCACAAAAGTAACAATAAATAAAAATGTATTGAAAATTAAATAATCAAAAACAGCCATTACTTTTGAATTGTTGATTAACATAATTATTTAAAAAAACAAACTAATGAAACAGGCCTGGACAAAAATGATGGTACCTCTATAAAAGATTGAAAACTATTTGACCAGAGTGACATGATTAACTCAGGTGTGTCATTTAATTGACATCACAGGTGTTTCCAAACTCATAATCAGTCAGTCTGCCTATTTAAAGGGAGACAAGTAGTCACCCTGCTGTTTGGTGAAAAGGTGTGTACCACACTGAACATGGACAACAGAAAGCGAAGGAGAGAATTGTCCCAGGACATCCGAAAAAAAATGATAGACAAACATCTTAAAGGTAAAGGCTATAAGACCATCTCTAAACAGCTTGAAGTTCCTGTGACAACAGTGGCTCATATTATTCAGAAGTTCAAGACCCACGGGACAGTAGCCAACCTCCCTGGACGTGGCCGCAAGAGGAAAATTGATGACAAATTGAAGAGACGGATCGTTGGAATTGTATCCAAAGAGCCCAGAGCAACCTCCAAAGAAATTAAAGGTGAACTCCAAGGCCAAGGTACATCAGTGTCAGATCGCACCATTCATCGTTGTTTGAGCCAAAGTGGACTTCATGGGAGACGACCAAGGAGGACACCACTGCTGAAAAAAACTCATAAAAAAGCCAGACTGGAATTTGCAAAAATGCATGTTGACAAGCCACAAAGCTTCTGGGAGAATGTCCTTTGGACAGATGAGACCAAACTGGAGCTTTTTGGTAAGGCACATCAACTCTATGTTCATAGACTCAAAAACCAAGCATACGAAGAAAAGAACACTGTCCCTACGGTGAAACATGGAGGAGGCTCAGTAATGTTTTGGGGCTGCTTTGCTGCATCTGGCACAGGGTGTCTTGAAAGTGTGCAAGGTACGATGAAATCTGAAGACTATCAAGGCATTCTGGAGAGAAATGTGCTGCCTCGTGTCAGAAAGCTTGGTCTCAGTCGCAGGTCATGGGTCTTCCAACAGGACAACGATCCAAAACACACAGCCAAAAACACCCAAGAATGGCTGAGAGAAAAGCGTTGGACTATTCTAAAGTGGCCTTCTATGAGCCCAGATCTGAATCCCATTGAACATATGTGGAAGGAGCTGAAACATGCCATTTGGAGAAGACACCCATCAAACCTGAGACAACTGGAGCTGTTTGCTCATGAGGAGTGGGCCAAAATACCTGTTGACAGCTGCAGAACGCTCATTGACAAATACAGAAATCGTTCAATTGCAGTGATTGCCTCAAAAGGTTGTGCAACAAAATATTAAGTTATGGGTACCATCATTTTTGTCCAGCCCTATTTCATTAGTTTGTTTTTTTAAATAATTATGTTAATCAACAATTCAAAAGTGATGGCTGATTTTGATTATTTAATTTTCAATAAATTTTTATTTATTGTTACTTTTGTGAGTTTCAAGTGATTTCAGTGAGAATTGTGGGTTTTTCCTTCTTTAACTGAGGGGTACCAACAATTTCGTCCACGTGTGTATTTGTGGGAGGAAGCCGGAGTGCCCGGAAATAAACCCACGCATGCACAGGGAGAACATGCAAACTCCATGCAGAAAGATCCCAGGGCAGGCCGGGACATGAACCAGGGGCCATCTAGCTGTGAGGGGACAGTGCTAACCGTCAAGCCACTGTGCAGCCCAGGTGTAACTGTATATGTGGTAAATAATTCCATTTGCTGTAATTTGGTTGTATTTATTGTTATTGGCTCAATCGCGCCCTCTCTGGAGCTGTAGTGTGCTACTGATCTTGGTGAGCTCAGTTGCACACTACAGTTCCTGTTAGGGCGCTAAATACACGGAATAGCAGAACAAGCCAATAATAGAAATTTGTGATACAATGAGACCTGGCGAAGTGAACTGCAATATGGTGAGTGTTATGGCTGTGGCCATATGATAATGTGTTTCCTGTGTTTGTAGTTCTGGAATTGTTCTGTTATCTGGGAGTGAGCGGTCTGTCTGTGTGTGTGGATCTTTGTGTGCAGGAGGCGATTGGCGGACGATGCTGGTTGGCTGCTGCTTCTTTTAAAATCTCGGCGGCGGGCAGTAGGGATCGGTCAATACCACTTTTTTGGATTCGATACAATATCAATACTTTTTGGTCAAATAGTTCATGTCGATATCGATTTCAATACTTTTCTAATATTTCAGAGATATTTTGTACTGTTAAAAAAACACAATAATTTATGCAAATAAAACTTTAATGCACTGCTTTCAAATAAATATTGCAGTCGTACACATCACAACTGAACAGATTTTGTTTTCAAGTGTAATACATAACAAAAAGTGCAACCAAAATAAATAAATTATGATAATTTAACCAAAGTGCATAAAATGCAAGAAAAATGTAAACAGAAAATGGCCTATTACACTAATAACACTAAAAACTAGTGGTGTGCGATACTGCAAGATTTGGTATCAATCTGATACCAAGTAAATACAGGACCCGTCCAAGGGGAACGAGCTGGAATATCGGTCGGTCATCATGGACTTTGTGGACTAGTGTGAGCACAACCACCTGTGCCGCAACACCAGTAAGACGAAGGAGATGGTGCTCGACTTCAGGAGAGGGACACTCCCACATCCACCAGTGAACATCCAGGGGCAGGACATTGAAGCAGTGGACAGTTTCAAGTACCTGGGTGTTCACCTCAACAATAAACTGGACTGGTCCCACAACACTGATGCTCTGTACAAGAAGGGCCAGAGTCTCCTCCACCTTCTGAGGTGGCTCAGGTCTTTCGGAGTGTGCAGACCTCTACTAAGGACTTTCTATGACACTGTGGTAGCCTCTGCTTTCCTCTACGCTGTCGTCTGCTGGGCCCCGAGCAGCACAGAGCGGGACAGGAAGAGACTGAACAAGCTGATCAAGAGGGCCAGCTCTGTCCTGGGCTGCCCACTGGACTCTGTGATGGAGGTGGGCGAGAGGAGGATGTTGGCCAAGCCCACATCCATCATGGACAACAGCTCCCACCCACTGCACCGGACTGTAGTGGAGCTGAGCAGCTCCTTTAGCACGAGACTCAGACACCCTCAGTGCAAGAAGGAGCGCTACCGCAGGTCCTTCATCCCCACTGCCATCAGACTGTATAACACTACTGTGTAGTTGTTATTATGTGCAATATTTATTATCTTGTACTTGCACCTTTCGTGACTTTTGCACTCCTCTGTTTTTTGTTCCTAAGAGCTCTGTAACAGTAAATTTCTCCTTTGTGAGATCAATAAAGTCTATCTTATCTTATCTGACCAGTGTCGCCGTTATCGATACCAATACTCAAGACTAACCATGTCGGACTCCGTAGTTTTCTCTGGACTCTTGCCTGATCTGACCAGCGATGACATGTTTAGCCGCATGTCGTCGTTTCGCCGCTGGTTGTCTATGTGGTGTCCATCAAACGACGTGGGCCTTATAGATAATTGGAGCTGTTTTTGGGGAAAACCTGGTCTGATTAGGAGAGACGGCATCCATCCCACTTTGGCTGGTGCAGCTCTCATTTCTAGGAATATGGCTGATTTTATTAGTACTCCTAAAGCATGACAACCCAGAGTTAAGAACAGGATGCAGAGTTGTAGTCTTACACACCTCTCTGAAGTTTCCTCACAGCTGTCACCCTCCAGTAATTCAGTTAGCTTTATTGAGACTGTGTCTGTCCCCCGACCACCAAAATTCAATAAATTAAAACAAATCAAAAATATACAAAAGAAATAGTAACCATAAAAATTTATTAAAAATTAATACCTCTATTTCAACAGAGCAAAGAAACAGGGAAATTAAATGTGGTCTGTTAAATATTAGATCTCTCTCGTCTAAATCTCTGCTAGTAAATGAGTTGATAACTGATCACCAGATTGATTTGTTCTGTTTGACTGAAACCTGGTTGCAGCAGGAAGAATTTGTTAGCCTAAACGAATCAACTCCCCCTAGTCATATTAACTGTCATATTCCTCGAATCACAGGCCGAGGAGGAGGAGTAGCAGCAATCTACCATTCTAGTTTAAAATTGAACCAGAGGCCTAAACCTGATTACAGCTCATTTGAAAATCTCACTCTTAGTCTCTCTCATCCAAATTTGAAAGCTCAAAAACCAGTTTTATTTGTTGTTATATATCGTCCTCCTGCTCCTTATTGAGTTTTTATCTCAATTCTCAGACTTTTTTTATCTGAATTAGTGCTCAGTTCAGACAAAGTTATTATTGCAGGTGACTTTAACATTCATGCTGACATAGACAGCGACAGCCTTACAACAGATTTTAATTCAATATTAGACTCAATTGGGTTTTCTCAACATGTAAATAAACCAACTCATAGTTTTAATCACACTCTTGACCTTGTCCTGACTTATGCATAGAAATTGAAGAGTTAACAGTATTTCCCCAGAACCCTCTTCTTTCTGACCATTTTACAACATTTCAATTTAAAGTAAAGGATTGTTTAGCAGCTGAGAACAAATATCATTACAGTAGGTGTTTCTCTGACAATTCAGTATCTAAATTTAAGGAAATAATACCCTCACTGTTTACTTCAGCAACATTTACTGATAAATCAGAAGACAAATATTACAATTTTACCCCCAGAGAAGTGGATTATTATGTTTATAATGCTTCAGCCTCACTGTGTACAACTCTTGATAGTGTTGCACCTGTAAAAAAGAAAGTTATATCTCAGAGAAGACTTGCTCCTTGGTATAATTCCCAGCTGCGGATTTTAAAGCAGGCATCCCGAAAGCTGGAAAGAAAGTGGTATTCCACTAATTCAGAGGAAGTGTATGTGGCTTGGAAAAATAGTCTAGTAATCTATAAAAAAAGCTCTTCGTAATGCCAGGACAACTTATTATTCATCTTTAATAGAGGAGAACAAGAATAACCTTAGGTTTCTCTTTAGCACTGTAGCCAGGCTGACAAAGAGTCAGAGCTCCGTTGAACCTTGCATTCCTTTACCTCTAACCAGTAACGACATCATGAGCTTCTTTACACATAAAATAGTTATGATTAGAGATAAAATTAATCTGGCGCTTCCTACAAATGTAACAGATGCTTTTGAATTGGCTGTTAGACCTGATGAATATTTAGAATTCTTCACTCCTATATGTCTCTCTGAACTAATTTCAACAGTTTCTACATCCAAACCATCAACATGTCTTTTAGATCCTATCCCAACTAGACTCTTCAAGCAGATTTTACCTTTAATCAATTCTTCAATGTTAGATCTGATTAATCTCTCTCTAGTAACAGGCTATGTACCACAAGGCTTTTAAGGTTGCTGTAGGGCTGGGCGATATGGCCAAAAAATAAAATCGATTTTTTTTTAGTCATCTCGGACGATTACGATTTTAATCGATTTTTGTTACATAATTATTAAAACATAAACGATGCCTCTTTTCCATCGTTGCGTCACGCAACGGGGCCGGTGAACCCAAGCAGCAGGCAGACAGACAGATAGATGAGTAAAATAAGGTTTTATTAAAGAAAATGCCAAAACACAACTACAGTGACTGGAACTAAGGCAGCGAGGAAAAAAACAAATTAACTAGGGCTGTGATCCTTCAGGACTAAAAATACAACAAGGCCGAGGAGAAGTACTTACAAACAGAGGAACTCAAAGAAAGGGGCAAACATAAATTGAGGTAATCCAAGGGTAGAGTCCAGGGGGGGAAAATCCAAGAAGGGAAAAGGCAGAAAGGGTCCAAAAACATGCGTAGTCCAGGTGGGGAACAGAGGCAATGGTGGTGTGTAATGGTAAACAATGAACTGGCAAAGACTGAAGGAAAATGGCAAAGCTTAAATAACAAGGGAAGGGACCAGGTGAATTGAATTGGGCTGATTGCAACAGCTGAGAGTGATGAAGTAATCAACTGACAGAGCCAAGGGACGAGCGACAGGGAGAGAGACAGAAGAGGAAGACGACAGACAGAGGGAGACAAACACACAAACCAAAACACACACAGATGGTCAAAAAATGAGAAAAGGAAGGATAAGTGGAAAACAAAGGCAAAAGCAAGACCATAACCATGACACGTTGTAAGGCAGACAATGTGCTACAAGCCCAGTTTTATCAAAGTAGCTGTCTATCAAGCTGCAGGAATAACACTGGTGTCAACTGGAGCCAGTTGAAGGCTGCAGTGATTCTGGTGACACAACAGTGTATCAGAATGAGGTTATTGAATATTTGTGTCTCTCTTCGCTGTTGCAGCAGTTTTGCAATTTGCAGGCGGTCCCTGTTCACAACCGGCTGCTCATAGACACCAATGTTATTTGTGCAACTTGAAAGACAGCTACTTTTGATAAAACTGGGCTTGTAGCACAGCATCTGCCTTACAACGATGGAAAAGAGGCATCCTTTATGTTTTGACAACCTACATCTAATGAGTTATTGATGCTGGAAGTTTGAATCTGTGAATATCTTTCCAACTTTACCAAACGCAGGGCAACAACCACCCAAGGAGTGGTTTATTTAATTTTGAAAAAAGCATTTAGTCATACTTCAAGCTTTAAGTGCTTTATTAACACAATACTAAGAGTTTTGTATTGTTTTATGATCACAGGTTCTGTCTAAAAAGATGTGGCATCATTTTAAACAGTGAAACCATACTAATAAAATGTAATGACCAACCAGAGTGTAATACTGGATTCTGCAAAAACTGAATACAGAATACTGGACAAAAGAAATTCTCTGCAGATATTTTTCCCATCTAAATCTTTTCTTAATACTATGAATGTATTAACTTATTTATGTGTGTATGAATGTATTTACTGACTTATTTATTTAGTACCGTTAACATATCAGAGTTCTGAGTGAGTTTTTCTTTAGATAGGCAAAGGCCATTTATTGATCACATATAGGCTATTAAATAAATGATATAAAAAAAACCCAAAAGCATTTAAAATACTATTAAACAACTTAGGCATTTATTGAGTCACTAAAATACTGCAGAGTCTACGGCCACATTAATCTGACTATAATCATCCTCTGGTAAATTCACAACCATGTACTGATGTCTCTTACCAAAGGGACTTCAGGAGATGATTAGATGATGATAAACTGTGACCTGCTGGTTGGGTTCTCTCTGTTCTCATGTTTCTTACATGTTGGTCTCCTGATGCTGCCTTACTTCAGCTAGTCTATGAGCAACAGAAAACATAGTTTGCCCTGTACCTATTGCCAGGGTTCCAGTCTTCCTGTCTGTGCTTTTGAAAACGTTTTTGCTTCTTTGGATGTGGTGGAGTTTCGGGTGTAGACATTTTTAAACATGCGGGAGCAGCAGCGTCTGTAACCAGGAAACCCGGGGCAGAACCGGCAAACAGACCTGCTGGACCTCGCATCGGGTCCTCGCTACATAGGTCTAAGGAAGATGAAACTGGCTGCCCTTAATATTTCGTGTGTTTTATTTTGTTTATTATGCAGTTTTGATGCGTGTGTGACAGACGTGTATGGGACATTTATGAAAATACGGAACAATTAGCATCCCGTATTGAATCAATACGGGATTGCGTCCCGTATTAAATCAATACGGGACACTACAATAGTCAAATAAAGGACGAATCCATATTTTAAGGAACGGGTGGCAACCCTATGCTGCACTCCCGTAGCTGCGGTCACTTTTCCCATTCTTTAGGATGCCTCTGCCGGAGGTGCTGAAAGAGGTTAGTTGTGCTGCTACTCTTCGTTTTCACAGTACTTTTGCAAACCTTGCACATGACTGTAGTTTGCTCTGTGTCAGTCTTGTCAAAGCCGAACCACTTCCATATAATCGATGTAACATGAGGCCCTTTTCTCGCGACCAACTCTTCGTCTGCTGTTCTGTCCGCCATGACGGGGGTGTGAGTGTTTTGGCGGAAGGAGATGAGAGGCGGAAGCAAATGCCAGTGCACAAGTCGTGAAAGGCAGAAGAAGAATCTGTATTGTTATATATTTAAGCTCACTTCGATTTTACGATTTCGCAAATTTTCAAATCGTCAGGTTTTAAAAATGCGAATCGCCCAGCCCTAGGTTGCTGTCATCAAACCTTTGCTTAAAAAGCCCACTTTAGATCCAGATGTGTTAGCTAACTATAGACCAATATCCAACCTACCATTTCTCTCTAAAATTCTGGAAAGATCAGTTGCAAATCAATTATGTGAACACTTACAAAGGAATAATTTGTTTGAAGTGTTTCAGTCAGGCTTTAGAGTGCATCATAGCACAGAAACGGCTCTGGTGAAAGTTACTAATGATCTTCTCATAGCATCAGATAATGGACTAATCTCTATACTTGTTTTGTTAGATCTTAGTGCAGCGTTTGACACAATCGACCACAAAATTTTATTACAGCGTCTAGAACATTCAATTGGCATTAAAGGGACAGCACTGGACTGGTTTACATCCTACTTATCAGATAGGTTCCAGTTTGTGCATGTCAACAATGACTCTTCTGAGCATACTAAAGTTAATCATGGAGTTCCTCAGGGTTCTGTCTTAGGACCGATACTTTTCACATTATACATGCTTCCTTTAGGCAATATTATTAGGAAGCACTGTATTAACTTCCATTGTTATGCAGATGACACACAATTGTAGTTAGCTAGACTGCAAGATTGTCTTAAGGACATTAAAACCTGGATGACTTTTAACTTCCTACTGCTAAATTCAGACAAAACTGAAGTCACTGTATTTGGCCCCAAACATCTTAGAAACTCGCTTTCAAAGCAAATAGTTACTCTGGAAGGCATCACGTTGGCCTCCAGTACTACTGTGAGGAATCTTGGAGTTATTTTTGACCAGGACATGTCCTTTAACTCACACATAAAGCAAATCTGTAGGACTTCCTTTTTTCACCTGCGTAATATTGTAAAAATCAGGAACATTCTGTCTCAGAGTGATGCAGAAAAACTAGTTCATGCTTTTGTTACTTCCAGGCTTGACTATTGCAATTCCTTATTATCGGGTTGTCCAAATAGCTCTCTCAAATATCTACAGTTGATCCAAAACGCTGCTGCCAGAGTACTGACAGGAGTTAGCAAAAGAGATCATATTTCCCCTATACTTGCTTCTCTTCACTGACTTCCTGTTAAATCCAGAATAGAATTTAAAATCCTTCTCCTGACATATAAAGCTCTTAATAACCAATCTCCATCATATCTTAAAGATCTGATAGTACCATATTATCCTAGTAGAACTCTTTGTTCTCAAACTGCAGGCTTACTTGTTGTTCCTAGAATGCTGCTTGCCTTCCTCCAGCCCTCCGCTTCCAGCTCCCCTTTTCCACCAGTCAACTCTGCATCGCCCTCACTATACTTGTTATGCTAATCTACATACTGTTTGAATTTTACTGCTAGCTATATATGCAGTATGTTTAATGTCAGAGCCGTACATCATAAGAGTAAACTATGAGTCAGTTTTCAATGTTAGCTTATACTTTGTGTCACATATCCTGTCATACATGTATCCAAATGTGTGTTGTACTTCCCTTGCTTTCCCACCCCTCCCTCTCCTCTCATCCCTCCCCCTTGCCCTCCTCTGTCCTTCTCAATCCGCCCGGCCAGCAGGCAGATGGGCCCCCCCTATATAGAGCCGGGTTCTGCTCAAGGTTTTTTCCCTGTTAAAAGGGTGTTTTCCTTGCCACTGTCGCCTTTGGGCTTGCTCTGGGGGTCAGGCATATGGGTTCTGTAAAGCGTCTTGAGACAATTTGACTGTAATTGACGCTATATAAATAAAATTGAATTGAATTGAATTGAATTGAATTAACTTTCCCAGTAGTAGATTTTTAAGATACTTTCTTGCCCCCCCAGTTTTTGTCTTTGATAATAAAGTATGATACACATTGTAAGTTCATGGCACCCATCTGGTCCCACCTGGTTGCTTATCGAGAGATATTTACCGATGTTCCCTGAACGCCTCACAGCACAGACAACGGTAGCCTATATGCTGCTCAGTGGCTGAGTGATCAAACAAGTGTGAGAGCAAAATTTACTTAAATTTACTTATTTAAAAGAGTAAGATAAAGTGTCCTCATTTCAGATTAGTCCAGTATGAAAGTGATTGATTTTGTCCATATGTTGTTTTCTGTGAGCTGAGAAAACAGCAAGTGTTACCTATTCTAAGAGGGGAGCGCATTTTTAAATTTTAAAGGCCGTGGTCAGTTGTTCTCTTATCATGGTTAGAAGCTAAAAATCATGATTGTGATGAACGATTAGTAAATTAATTTAATAAATTTTTTACAGCATTAGTCTTTGTAATTGTCTCTGGTTCAGTGTCTTCCTACAGTCTGATCTGTCACGTCCGCTGCAGGTGATCTGCATGAATGAGATGAGTTGCAGGACGTGGCCGCGCTCCGCAGATCGCCGTGAGCGCCAATGCGTTCCCCCCTCTACTGTCGCCCCTCCGGGAGCCTGCCTCCCCCCCTCCCTCTCCGGTTGTGAGTTTCTGGCCAGTGATGACATTATAGTCACTTGGTATTCATTCTTTGAATAAAACCTGTTTAATTTCGACCTGTCTGCCGCCTGCTCTGCGTAGCTCTCCCTTTGGGTTCAGTTCTACCGTACCATAACATGATCATCAGCTGTGTCTCAGTCAGACTTCTTTTCTGCCTCCACTTTCCTTAGTGGTGGTTGAGGAACATACAACAGCTAAACAGCTCATTTTACACATTAGACAGGAACAGACTGACAGAGCCACGGAAGAAATTAAAGTTATACTTTCCACCACTATGATTTATGATGCAGCTGAGCCTGCTTGCTTGCTTGTCTGGCACCGCCGAGTCACGTGACGATCAACATCCAATCACAAGAGTAGGATTAGCAGCTGCTCCTCAGATGGAGGATCTCTGACAGGCAGAGCTGTTCATTGAAGCCGCATCAGTTCAAACATACTCGACAGAAACTGAAACTAAAGTATCGATATCGCAGCACTGGTATCATTCGATATCAATACCCACGCTGGGATCGATATTATCAATATTTGGATTGATCCGCCCACCTTTAGCGGGCAGTGGAGGAGGAGAGCCACTTTGACAGCAGCACCCCTTTTGTGTGTCTTCCTAGCCTCCAAACTTTAGAGTAGTTATCTGTGTTAGATTAGACTAGCTATGTTTTTGTTACCAGACTTATTTAGAGCTCTTTTTCGCTTATTGTGTTTTTTGATTGGATATTCTCTTTTGTTTGAGGGCTAAAAATGCCTCTTTAGTTTGTATCCAGCTTTTGTTTGTTTTGAATGAATAGCCCATGCAGTGGCCTCTTTAAGTCGTAAAATATTGTAAATAAATACTTTGTTATTTTTAAAAAAAAACCTTGTAAAATCGTTTTTGTGTGTGTGTGTGGGGGGGGGGGGGGTGCTGGGAAAATATTATTATATTGTATTATTTATTTCAAACTTATGCTATGCACCTTCCCCCTAGACGGGTGTGTAACAGTGAGGAACCACTGTATAACAAGATAGAGTATAACTGATGTGGAACAGGAGGGGGCCTCAGACTGAAGTACAATGAGGAGCATGAAACTGAGATCACATCTGATGCGCAGCTCTCAATCTTACAAGAATCTGTCTGAATCAACATAGAGAAGTCATTACCGGGCTTTAGGCAATTCCATCAAGCTGTTGTAATGTCCATGAAACTCTCATACACAGTGTCAGTAAATACAGATATTGTGAGAAACTGGCTGTCCAGGATTTAATGCTTACAGGAGAACTCTGTGAGGAAAATTCAAATTATGTGCCTCTAAGGAAAATTCTAGCCAAAAATTTAATTCATCAGTAAATAATTTCATAAAGCCACCAGCTTTTCTGCCTGCAAATGTTTTGAGTTGGACAGATTTTAGTTTCACCAATGTAGTAGAAGTGGCTGCAAGTCATTAAGCTTGGCTCTAAAAAACACTGAAGAAGGGCTGATATTTAGTGCAGCATCTTCCAACAGAGGGACAACACATTTCAGTAGTGAAAACATATATTAAAGAAATATCTTACCTTTGGTTTGGTTTAAGCGTTTCATCAAGGTGTCAATGGTGGCTCTTAGGAAGTGCTGTTTTTCATGGCATTCGCTTCTGTAATACTCCAGTTGTTGTGGGTTTTCTTTCATGAACTTTCTCATCCAGTCCTGTTTAGGTTCAGCCGTTCCGATGTTGCTGTCACAGTAACCCACCTGAACTTCATCAACCGCTGCAGAACCCACGAGCTCTGGGATGTCCCACACTCCAGAGGTTGAAGTGAAGAAAAACTTCAAGGAGTGTTTCACTGGAGGGAAAAGAAGCTTTTCAGCTTTTGAATTTGCTAAATTTAATTACAATGATTTTTTTTAATCTGAATTCTCAGAGTTCTTGATTGACTTGGTCCTTGGTACAGATAAAATCATTATAGTGGGTGACTCTAATGTCCATGCAGATGATGAGAAGGACAGCCTGAACTCAGCACTTAGCTCATTGTTAGACTTACGGTAGTTGTTTTTCCTCAAAATGTTAACAAACCAACTCCCAGTTTTAATGACACCCTTGATCTTGTTTTGACATTTGGCATAGCAATTGAACATCTTACAGTTTTTTTCATGACATTTTGATTATACAGTAAGGGACTATGGAGCATCTACCAACGAATTCCATTACAGCAGATGTTCATCTGATAATGCAGTAACTAAATTTCAGGAATGTTTCTGTTATTGTTTACTTCAATGCTGTATGCATTGTAAAATGCAGCTCATCTAATGTTAGTCCCACACAAGTGTATAATGTCGTTAACAGGACTATGCACCGTACTAAGGAGCAAGGGCCTCAATTATAAAACATTGCGTAGGATCCTCACTAAAAGTTTGACTACGCTGAAAATCTGAAATAGGCGTACGTTAAAAAATATTCTGATTTCTAAAACTGTGCATACGCACAGCTGCACGCAATTTCCCCTTTAAACATCACACTCCAGCTGGAAGATTGCACAGGTGGATCCACCTCACATCCTGTCCACGACACACCCACATTTTACCATGAATGGTCAATGCAAAGTAACTCATGAATGTATCTGTATATAAATAAGCTGCTGATCCACTGCATTTTACACTCAGTCATGGCACACACACAATCGAGCGCGCACGAGAGTGTGCCACATTAAAACGCTCCTCCTCTGCGCTTTGAAGGTCAGTGAAAGGGGTGAGAAGCCAGTGTCTGAGGGGGTAGCCACTGTCACCTGCAAGCTATAACAGAAGAGTAAATAAATACTCAGCTTTAATGGGTAGAATCACTACAGTGGTGTTCAATGTAGCTACTTATCCAGGACAGTGGTGTAGTCCAGGGTATACGGCGGTATATGGCGTATACCCACTTATTTTTCAGTTAGCATTGCATATACCCACTTCTAATGCTCCCTGGTGCGCATCATTCAGTAATATCTGTGTGCCAGGTAGCCCTCTTTTCCTTAAGGATGATGAAGCCATGAACAACCCTCCTCTGCCTGTAATTGGCTGGTACATGCTACCTTCACTGATTCGATTGGTTAACTTTCGGGATGAGCCAATCAGAGGCAGAGTAGGGCGGGTCATACAGAGGAAAATTTTGCTAACGCCTCTGTGGCACTCCAGTTGATTGACAGGTCTGCTTGAAAGATGCGCGGAAATGCGAGAAAGTCAGAATAAACACCTTTCAAGTGAGTGGTACGTATCGAGCGAACCTACTTTCATGGACGATATAATTCTCAGGTAAGTTTTAAGGTGGTTTCCAAATGAACCATTGTTTTAAACTACTGGCAACATGACTGCACATTTCAAGGAGAGGATATTTTGTCGCCAGTGGTTAAAGCTGCAGTCAATTCCAGCCATTTTCAGTACAAAAAAATCGCTAATATTCTATTTGTAAATAAAAATATGATGAGAAATACAGGTAATATTGGACGCGCATTGCAAGGTGCATTTCCTCGAAAACGACCTATTCGTGGATCATATACCGTCTTCAAGACATGTTTTGGACAAAATAGTTTACTGGCTTGTGTCGTCTGGATGTCCAAGGTTGGATTATGGCCGTTTTTTGTGGAATATTTTCATCTGTGTGTAATAATGAACCCGGAAATGCGAGTCGCGCTGTGTACGTTGAAGCCATGTATAGAGAACGGATGGATGGATATTCGTTGTTTGTCGGACAAATGTGTTTTTCTCACCCGCTGTGGTAATCGCATCTGAAAGTGGTTTATACCGGCGGATTCATGAGAATCTAAGCTTTCCATCGGTGTATAGTGTTTGTATAATCGCGTTTGCAGTTTCAGACATTTAGCAAATTGCTTATGCAGATCTCAAAGTGTACCGCGGAACACTGAAGCGCAACTGAAGCGCAACGGGCCAAGTGTCGGGCCAAGTCTGACTAACGTTTTGAAAGGCTAACGTTATTCTAACGTAAGTCTGAAGCTAGCTAGATTGGGATAATGTGGGAAAACCTCTAGGCTGGTAGCTGATTTTAAAGTAAGTAAAAACACAAGAATGGGGACAGGTCGTTTAAGATTCGACCTAAAACAATATTGAGGTTTTATTCATGATGAAATATGAACAAGGATGCACTGTCAACTTCATATTTGAAGTATTTTATTTAAATAAATGTTCAAAAGTAACTGAAACACCATGTTTGCCTCATGATAAATACATGTTACATAAATCCAGTAATAACTACAAACTGCTCCTAATCAAGTCATGATAATTTTATAATAGTGGGCAAGTAGAAATGACTGAATAAATTGAATAGAGTAGTCTTCTATGTCACTGTTTCTAAAACAGGGCGTTTTTCTGGACTAATTAAAAAAAAAGGGTGAAAATTAAGAGTATACCCACTTCTCCAGGGACCACTACACCACTGATCCAGGAGCCAGCCATCCCACCCAGCGCCAGCCTGCAGTCTTTTCCCCACACTGCTGTGTGTCAGGATGAATGAATCATGTGTTGACCCAGGCCACCCTGCCACTAATTTGTTATGATCATATCCGATGTACAAATAAGTTGTACATTGATTGAAGGTACATTTTTTCGGTTCACATAGACAAATTCATTTTCACTCAGAGCCCTTACAGCAACATGAGTGCAGTCAGTTGCGCCGATTACATTTGGGAAACTGGACATTGCTGCAAATTGCCGTTTAATGTTGGCCTGTTCACCCACAGTGTTAGGAAACCTGATGTATTGACTGGTCATGTTTATAATGTCATCCAAAACAGCTGGCATCATTGCGCTGAGGAATGGTTGTGATATCCCAGACCTAAAGGACATCATTTAACTGTATATGTTACAGGGGTAGTGGGGACTGGGTTTATTGTCTGTTTTGATATTTTTCTTTTTTTTATTCATTGCATGTTTTGGGATTTATATTGTTGGTGTTTTGATTATATTGCATGTTTTCTTTATTATTATCAGAATTTTCTATTGAGTTTTGAGTTTCCCACTACCCGTAAACGCCTCTGGTGAGGCAATAGGCTGCACCTGTTTGGGTTCTCCCTTCCTTCCACAGGAGCCAATGGTAGCGGGGCTGGAGGCACCGGTGGCTGGTGGAGAGAACTATTTAGGAGTCAATGGAGAGCGTTCCGGGACAAGCACTGCAGAGGGTGGCCCAGCGGAGAGGGACGACGCGGAGGACAGAGGCAGACGGTGACGCCGAGAGAGAAAGCCGGAGAGGAAACCATAGCGCTACGACGTGACATACTCGCAGCGGCAGGGCAATTAAGCTCTGCCTGGTGGGTGAGTATCCTTCGGGGACTCTGTAGTAGCGTTTTGGTGTGTGCACGTTATCGTGGTGGTGGCTTTGAGAGAAAGAGACTTCCGTACTGGCAGTGGATCTGTGTCTTCTAGGTGGTTTCCCCCCGGACACGAGCCAGGCTTAGGAGGAAGGTGGACGGATCCCGTGACGGCTGAATTGAGCGCCCCGCATCCCACGGCCCCCGAGACGATTCGGACGGTGGATTTTAATGAGGGATTTTACTTTTTTTAGCGGATTTTAACAAGGGATTGAGGTGACGTTGGATTGTTTCCCCTGCTGGCTGCAGGCCCGAGGAGTGTAACGTAGGAGTTTAACCTGTACTGTATTTGAAGAAATTAATCTTGTAATTAAATGATTGTTTGCCACCGGCATCTGGTTTTCTCGCCCTCTGTATATTACTGTTACTGACAAGGTGCTCCACCCGATCGTTAAGAACCTAGTGCAAAACCTTAACAATATTAATAATCTGGTCATTTTCCCTTCCAAATCCAAAAAAGCAACCCATTCGGCGGGTGACATATCAGACCCAGATAAGATTTAGACAACAAATGTAACCTCATGTATTCTTCATATAAAACACATACCTGTCGACCAATTCCCGCTGGAAGGAGCCGGTGACACCAGAAACCCCAGAGTGGTCAGCACCTGTGTCTGTACCGGGATGGCGTGGTTTCGGCGGGTGGGTCGGTCTAAGACAGGGCCCAGTTCAGCACATAGATCCAAGAGCACTGTTCTAGGGAATCTAAATCCGCTTATTAGCTAGTCATCATCATGGGCCAGGAAATCTCCGTGGTCCCTAAAAATTCTCTCCATTCTTATCTACCATTTATGTGATCTTCCAGCAATATCAGCGCATCCATTTTCCCACATTACGCACGGCTGTCACCCGCTATTTATCCGCTTGATCAGCGATTGGACTGATTGTCACATGCCTTGTCCCAATTAGTATTCAATCAGTGCCATCCACCGCTCTATATCATTTGAAGATGGAAGTTTGATATATGAACACTGTTCTGCAAATACAATCATAGGCCGAATGGCACACTATAGGAACATCTATAACAATGGGAGTTTATGATTATCCGACTCTCCAAGTCTAATATGTGATGACAGTAAAGGTTTGCGGTCAATCTGGCTTCAATTCACCACCTGACCGTCTGGCATTGCCGTTTCCTCTGTCTCCAAAATGTCCGTAAGCAAGCATCAAGGTTGGCGCACCGGTGCCCATATTCTCACGCCAAGTTTATTTTTATAACTCACAACCTTTGTGTTGAAAGTGGCGTAAGTAACTTTCTAGCCCTGTTTTGTGCATAAACTAGCTTTAAAATGAGGCTCCAGAAAATTCCAGAGCAACACTCAAAGATCCAAAGACCCTTTCCCAAAGCTGTAAATTTGGTAAGACAACATTTCAGGAGACAGCTAACCAAAAATTCACCTCCAAATGGAACATCTGCTGATCGGATGTTTACGAATAAAGGGCCACTCATGGCACTTTTGGGGACATCAGGATGCCTCCTACCTCCACTAGAATCTGATAAGGGTCATAAAGTGTCAACTGTGAGGAAAACCACACCTCTGCAGGATTAACATTCTGACCTTCTGATCTCCCAATTTAACACACAGAACTTTCTACACAGGAGTGAATAGAACACTTTAAATGAGAACATTAAATAATTGCAACATCATTGGAATGACAATCTGGACTCAGTTTCTGACACCAGATTGATCAGGACCAGGATGGATGAAGAACACATTGAATATGAGGTGTTGGTGGAAGAAGTACACACATGACACACAAACACCCCCTCCTCTCTCTCTGTCACAGACCACAGCCAGAAAAGACACAGAGAGACTTTTTACTCTAAGAGCAGAGGTGAAAGAAAGCCGGAACGGTCCGGTACTGTGTACCGGCAAAAGATCTGGTGGTGGTACGCAGTACCGGGAAAAGACCCGGTGGTGGTATGCCGCTCTTCTACCGGTACGCTGCCCAGCTGCCTGCTATCGACTGTTCACTCAGCAGTATGTGAGTGCACATGTGTGTCTACTTTCCGTAACACAGCGACTGCTATGGCCAATAGCAGCCAATAGCAAGTAGGTGTGCTTGATTTATTGCACTGGGACATTTCCCACAACTCGTCAATAGACGTCAACAAGCGCCGCTTGTGCCGGGACGGGACGAGCAGTAAATTACACTTGAAATTCCACACGTTCTTGTAATTAGCTGAAAAATTTTAATCTCATCCACAGATGCATATTTTAAATAAAACCGGAGAGAAGCACTACAAAACAGTCACAGAAATTTTTGTCAAAGTAATAATGCACAGGAAAATGACCTCTTTGATTAAAAGAAAAGACAGGGACACTGAAGATGGGTTACCACAGAAAATCAGAAACTAACTACTACTACTATAACTACTTCAAGCCTCTGTGGAAAATCTTTAAGGTGATGTGTTTTGATGTTTAGTTCCATTCTGAGTGTTTGCTTGTGACCTCATGTCTGTTCTTAGAGCCTTGTATTCTGGATGTTTATCAGTGTTTCAATTAAAGCAAAAAGTTTACCGTATTTTCAAGTGTTATTAATTCCTACCTATTCCATTGGCCTACAGTAAAATATTAATATGTTTTTATTTGTTTATGTTTTAACTTTGCTATTTAAAATGCATGAAGTTAGAGCGAGATGAGGGTTTTGGTAATAGTACCGGCAAGAATTTAAAACTACTTTCACCCCTGTCTAAGAATATGCACTGCTGAAAAAAATTAAAGGAACACTTTGAAAACATATCGTATTTCAAATGTGGAGAAAAAACTAACTGGATATTTACATTGATATGGACTGGATAATGTGTTAGGAATGAAAAGATGCCACGTTGTTTGATGGAAATGAAAATTATCAACCACCCAGGAGGGCTAATTTCAAGACACCCCAAAATCAAAATGAAAAACTGATGTGGCAGGCTGGTCCATCTTGCTGAAATTCCTTGGCAGCAACTCAAAATTGTATTCAGTAGTTTGTATGGCCTCCATGTGCTTGTATGCATGACTGACGATGCCGGGACAAGCTCTGAATGAGACGACGGATGGTGTCCTGGGGTATCTCCTCCCAGAACTGGACCAGGGCATCGCTGAGCTCCTGGACAGTCTGAGGAACAACCTGATGGTGCTGGATGGAACAAAACATAATGTTCCAAAGGTTTTCTATTGGATTAAGGTCAGGTGAGCATGGGGCCAGCTAATGGTATCAGTTCCTTCATCCTCCAGGAACTGCATGAGTTCTCCTACCACATAAGACTGGGCATTGTCGTGCACCAGAAGGAACCCAGGACCACTGCACCAATGTAGGATCTGACAATGGGTCAAAGGATTTCATCCTGACACCTAATGGCTGTCAGAATGCCATTGTCCAGCCTGTAGAGGTCTGTGTGTCCCTCCATGGATATGCCTCCCCACACCATCACTGACCCACCACCAAACCGGTCACGCTGAACAATGTTACAGGCATCATAACATTCTCCACAGCTTCTCCAGACCCTTTCATGTCTGCCACATGTGCTCAGGGTGAACCTGCTCTCATCTGTGAAAAGCACAGGGCACCAGTGGTGGGCTTGCAAATTCCTGTGTTCTATGGCAAATGTCAGCCGAGCTCCACGGTGCCAGTCAGTGAGCACAGCGGGCACTAGAGGACGCTGGGCCCTCAGACCACTCTCATTACATCTCTTTCTGATTGTTTGATCAGAGACATTCACACCAGTGGTCTGCTGGAGCTCATTTTGTAGAGCTATTGCAGTGCTCATCCTGTTCCTCCTTGTACAAAGGAGCAGATACCTGTCCTGCTGATGGGTTGAGGACCTTCTACAGTCCTGTCCAGCTCTCCCAGACTAACTGCCTCTCTCCTGGAATCTCCTCCATGCGCTTGAGAATACACTGGGAGACACAGCAAACCTTCTGGCACGCATTGATGTGCTATCCTGGAGGAGTTGGACTGCCTGAGGAACCTCTGTAGGGTCCAGGTATCGCCTCATGCTACCAGAAGTGACTCTGACCCTAGCCAAATGAAAAACTAGTGAAAAACAGTCAGAAAACTTTAGGAAGGAAAAAATGTCAGTGGCCTTCACCTTTAAACTCATGCCTGTTCTGGGGGTTGTCTCATTGTTTCCCCTCTAGTGCATCTGTTGTTAATTTTATGAACACGAAAGCAGCTCAAACTGACTGAAAACCACATTTGTTACGTACTTGGCCAGATCAGTATCCCACATGTTTGACTGACTTGAGGCAATACTTAGATTAAAAAGTGTTCCTTTAATTTTTTTTTTGAGTAGTGTATTTACTCCCTATGTCTTCTTTTTCTTATTAGTGAATGTATATGCTTTTATGTTTAACCATGTTATAAGTTTACCTTCATGTAGCCTAAAGTTTACAATTTGTAAGTTTATTCTTATGTTTACACTTTTTATTATCTCTGGAACCACATGAGATACACATGTTGTGTTTGGTGTCATTTTAATCATTTATTTGGTGTTATTTCAGATCAGTGCTCACCATAAATGTTTAACAATTGGATTTCTACATTTAAGAAATGGACTAAGAGTAAGTTTTAAAGATATTTGACCTCTGACCTCTCCTGGACAGTGAAGCTTAACAACGCCCCTTGGGAGGAAAGCATCCATGATTGGTTAGATGCTGATTTGAATTTGGCTCCAAAGCTTTCTATATAGAGTAAAGTAACTGGAATGCAAGTTAGTTGAGTTATAGTTTAGTTTTGTTTTGTTTTTGGCTTTTTGAGGGCTTTTGAAAAACATGGCCTTGTAACTGTTCTTGTAAGAATGGGCTTGTAACAAAGGATCTTAGAAAAATTGACTCTTAGAAGAATGCAACTGGACTTAAGAAATACCTAAGAACTACAACAACGTGAATATTTTCTTGATAACTATGAGCTTTGTCTCTTAGTGTTTTTACTTCAGCACACTTTTGCGATGCAAATCTGCCAAAATTTGTCTTGTCTCAGCGTTCCTGAACATCTCATCCAGCAGATGATCACAGCTCCACACCCTGTACCGGCCTCCCTCTCACTACTACAAAGGCTACATAAATATCACTTTCCTTTTGCTAAATGGGTGAATTTACAAATTATAATTTGTTTTCCAATTCCAAATTCTAAACTCATCACCTTTTCTACCAACTGTTTCCAGTTACGATCACAGTTCATTATTTTATCTGCATGTATTCATTCATTTATTCACTGTCTGTTGTTGTCACATTGTTGTTTATTGTTTGTTCGTAGAATTAGTTAATACATGTTTGGATGTAATTATCATCGGTTTTGGGAACTGGAGGTCAATGAAATCAGAGTTTATGACTTTCAGAATGAGACTGATCAACTTCATTTTAGTCAAAGTCTCATTGAGACTTGCCTTAAATTGATGATTTCCTTAGGCAAGATGAGGATGGTGCCCCTAAATTAACGAGTGCAATTTGAAACATAAAGTGTAGTTTCTACCATTTCTACACATTCCGCTACGACTGCAGCTTGAATCAAAGGATGATATTTCTGCTTTTGACAAAAAAGGCATTAAATCATAATAAAATAGCTCCATGGTGTAATGAACAACCGCACATCTTAAAGCAGAATTCAAGAAGACTGGAAAGGCAATGGTGCTCTACAATTCAGCAGTATTTCAGCTAGCCTGAAGAAACTGTTTTCTCACTTATAAAAGTAACTATTCACAAGACAAGAAGTGCCTATTATTCATCTTGAATTGAGGATAACAAGGACAACCCCAGGTTTCTTTTCAGCACTGTAGCCAGGCTGACAAAGAGTCACAACTGTGTGGAGCCTTCTGTTCCTTTAGCCCTCAGTAGTGATGACTTCATGACCTTCTTCACTAATCAAGTTTTGAATAATACACAAAAAATCCTGACTTTGTCTTTAGGTGTGGTGGTTCTAGAAGCTTCCATAGAACCAGATTGATACTTGGACTGCTTCTCTGTAGTCCATGAGCCAGACAGGTTGGTCGTTACCACTCAGGGGGGCAAATTGCCACCTATACCATTTTATTGTGCTGCCCATGCATATATCAATTTGGTATGATAGACCTCTCAAAGTGGCAGCTTAATGTATTTTATGCAAGTCGCAAGTTTTCACAGACTGTGTCCCATTAGAACAAAAGGGATAGCCATTTACCAGCCTATCCCTTGCTTTAGTTTGGTGAGAAGGTCTTGAAAATCTCCAGAAATGCTCCAGAGACATTTTGGAATTGCCCTTTGTACTCAAAACAGAACTTGATGCTATCTAAATTAAAAAATGTACATAAATTCTAATATTTTGTATTGTTTTCATATGCCTGTAATAAGCTGTTTTCCCTAACGCATGAATTGGCTGAGTATACACTGTTGCTATGACTGTGGGCACACTGTGTGCTTTCCTATGTGTTAACATTACAAATAGATCAGACAGATATTGGTACCATCTCAGGTGACCAAACCTAAGTGGTACTAAAATGTATGTTGGGATAATATAAGTACATTAAGCTGGGACAGCTTTTCCACACTGGCAGCTTTATTGCTTATTTGTGAAACAGTCACATTCACCATAACCAAGGTTTTGCACAATTCATTTAACCCTTTGAGGCCCACAGTTGGAAAACTGCAACATTTTTTTAAAGCTGTCTAGCTGTACCTATTTCTGTCCCAGCACCCCACACTCTGAACTGCAAAAATGCAACACTGGTTCTTAATGGGTGCTACTTGTTTACACAGAAGGCCCCATCACAGGTCATGAGTAAATTCATCAATTGTGCCATCTATACAGTGTCTATACTGTATATATACGGTAATGGAACAAATGATCAGACCACCCTTGTTTTCTTCAATTTCTTGTTCATTTAAATGCCTGGTACCAATAAAGATATAATACCTGAAGAATACAATGAACACAACAAAAAATGCAGCTTATTCCATTATAATTTATGTCCTATCTGGTATGCTTCAGCTTTATTGTATTCCAGGATATATAAGAGACCATTTCATGTCATCAGCAGCACTGCACATGCAAAGACCGAGAACATTTTCCTGCTGACATTCAAGCCGTAGCACAACTCAGAAATTGTCAGCTCTCTCATAATGCCTAAAACGAAAGAATTGTGTGAAGCCACAAAGGCAGCCATCTTGGCACTGCTGGAAATTGGCATGAGTGAGAGACAGGTAGCAAAAAACTGAACATCTCAAAGACAGCTGTTCATTACACCAAGAAAAAACAAGCTAGTTGGTCAGGAAATGTCTTTCTACCCACCACAGGACTGTCACTCAATCAATCCAGTTTCCAGTTGATGCTCACTTCAGCCAACTTACTGGTTAGGAGGAAGCCTGGAGAAGCTACAAACCAGACTGTCTGTCTCTACAGGAAAGCATGGGGGTAGTTTCAGTCTGGGTGGAACAGGGCAAATGAACCAGGTCATGTTTGGGGCTACTCTTGAAAACAGTCTTCTTCCATCAGCTGGAAAACTCTTTCCTGCCTCCAATGACTGGATTTTCCAACAAGACAAGGTCAGTTAAAGCCTGGATGGAGAACCAGAACATTGGAACTATGTCTTGGCCTACTCAATCACCAGACCTAAATCCAACTGAAAACCTGTGGAAAATCCTCAAATGCTAAATGGAGAATCACAAGCCCAAAAACAAAGCAGATTAATTATAATTAGTGCAACAGGAATGGGCTGTAAGCAATCGCCAATACCATAGTTACTGATGGAAGAACTGAAGTGATTTTGGTTATTATCAAACCATGGTATATGTCTGATATCAGCTCTGAAATTAACTCTTATGAGCTTTTTTTGTTATTATTATATTTGTCTAAACAAATGTAACTTTAGTGGTACCAGGCATTAAAATGAACAAGAAATTGAAGAAAACAAGGATGGTCTAAGAATTTTTTCATGACTGTATATAGGTTATGGGGTTAAGATTAAAGGTTAACTCTGTTACACGGCTGGTCAGAGGAATTGATACTCCTTCGGGTTGGCAAAAACTGACTGAACACTTCAGCTAAAACTGTTCCATTGCCACCGAACATCCAGCGTCATGTTTCCAACAACAGTGGCATGGGACAGCACTGAACGCAATGACGAGACACTATCTGGGACTGGAACATCATGCAGGGTAAATGGGATAATTGTACAATCAAAGGTGTATGGCTCAATGCCTGAGCCCAAACCACAAATATCATCCAAAAAGACAAGAGATGACTATTGAACCTGTAGAGGTGTTTACTCCAGTTTACAGTGGAGGAGAACACACTGGCTCTGTCCCAAGGCCACATGTTGCCTTAGAGTGTGAGAAAGTACTGAGAGATGCTCAAGCAAAACAACCTGCTCTGGTTGGTAGCTCGCGTGCATTGGTTCCTCCAGACAAACTGTAAATGGATGGACTGGCTTCAATATTCAGACAAGAGATGAGAAAGAAGTTATCCAAGACACTCTAGGATATCTTCCAACAATCACTGCCCCTGCCACTGACTTATCAACAGTTCAGGAGATTGTGACACAAAGTCTGAAGATTAGGAACATGCTGGAACTACCACAAATAGTGGTAGTTTTTGACCAAGCCTTCTACGCAAAAGTCACTGACATTTTTGTGGAACACAAAGAAAGGCTTCCAAATATCATTCCAAGTATGGGAACCTTCCACACCTTATGTACGCTGCTAGAAGTAATTGGCAAAAGATTCCAAAAAAGATGCAGGTTTGCAAGACTTGTGTATCGAAGCAGGCATGATTGCAGAGGGATCGGTTGCTGGTGTTATAGAAGGACGCAAGTACAACAGGGCCATCCAACTACACAAACTGCTGTATGAAGCTTTGTTCTGTCTAATGTGGAAAGGGTTTCTTTCTTGGATTCAGGACACTGAAAGCAACAAGAAAGTCCATCTAGACAACATCTCATAGTGTATGGAAGAGCTGTGTGAGAATGTGAGACAACAAACACTCCAAGAAACATTGAACCATCCATCATATCCACATTTAGTTGACCATTTTGAAGAGTGTCTTGATCACCTGCAGAGCCAAATGGAAAGTTGCCATCTTATTGGCTGTCTTACATGGATAACCCTTATGGCAACCCTTAATACTTCTATGTAAAGGTCAAAGCCCAACCACAGAGGTGGAAAGGATGTTAAAGGTTGTAAGGACACATTTTCTCTTGCTCTATGTCACACTAAAGATGTATTACATAAAGATGAATGTGTCACAATCTACCAGAAGGATAATGACAAAAATTACTGTTAACGCTCTGCTTTAATTTCAATTTCTCAGCTTACATGAGTAGATAAAAATATTCCTTTAAGTTCTTTGTATCACAGCATATAAATAAGAACTGATTATAGTTTTCAATGATTTAAATATCTTTTTTGAGTGTAGTTAGTATTCAAATCAATGTATATTGCTTGCATTTACCATATCAGAGGCTAGAAAATTGTATTGACGTACCTATTAAAAACCCATGGATATCTCACATAAAGCTGCCACTTGTGCATGTCTATTCATACAGGAATAGTGACTAGGGATATTGTACTTAACAAAAATGCATCTGAGAATTTGCCCCCCAAAGTGGTACCATCCATCCATCCATCCATTCTTTATACACTGCTGTTATCCTCACTAGAGTCGCGGGGGTGCTGGAGCTTATCCCAGTTGACTCGGGTGAAGGCAGGGGACACCCTGGACAGGTCGCCAGTCTGCACAGGGCTACATATACAGACAAACAATCACACTCACATTCACACCTACGGGCAATTTAGAGTAACCAATTAACCTCAGCATATTTTTGGACTGTGGGAGGAAGCCGGAGTGCCCGGAGAAAACCCACGCATGCACAAGGAGAACATGCAAACTCCATGCAGAAAGATCCCAGGCCCAGGCCGGGATTCAAACCGGGATCTTCTTGCTGCAAGGCGAAAGTACTAACCACTATGCCACTGTACAGCCCCCAAAGTAGTATCGATGACCCCAATTTTAGCCACTTGGTTCATGGCCTACTGCTGTAAATCTCTCAGAGCTCACGT